>NW_027473650.1:0-115783 GCF_050947335.1 Megachile rotundata
CGATCATATCTGCATAATATGATTAATAATATGAGTTAGATTGATAATAATAAGAATAATAAGTATAGTAATTATCATTCTACCGATCATATAAACATAATATGGCTAATAATATGAGTTAGATTGATAGCAGTGAGTGTAATAAGTATAGTAATTGTCGTTCTATCGATCATATAAGCATAATATGGCTAATAATATGAGTTAGATTGATAAAAATAAGAGTAATGAGTATAGTAATTGTCGTTCTATCGATCATATCTGCATAATATGATTAACAATATGAGTTAGATTGATAATAATAAGAGTAATGAGTATAGTAATTGTCGTTCTATCGATCATATCTGCATAATATGGTTAATAATATGAGTTGGATTGATAACAGTGAGTGTAATAAGTATAGTAATTGTCGTTCTATCGATCATATAAGCATAATATGGCTAATAATATGAGTTAGATTGATAGCAGTGAGTGTAATAAGTATAGTAATTGTCGTTCTATCGATCATATAAGCATAATATGGCTAATAATATGAGTTAGATTGATAATAATAAGAGAAATAAGTATAGTAATTGTCGTTCTATCGATCATATAAGCATAACATGGCTAATAATATGAGTTCCATTGATAATAATAAGAGTAATAAGTATAGTAATTGTCGTTCTATCGATCATATCTGCATAACATGGTTAATAATATGAGTTAGATTGATAATAGTGAGTGTAGTAAGTATAGTAATTGTCGTTCTATCGATCATATAAGCATAATATGGCTAATAATATGAGTTAGATTGTTAACAGTGAGTGTAATAAGTATAGTAATTGTCGTTCTATCGATCATATAAGCATAATATGGCGAATAATATGAGTTAGATTGATAAAAATAAGAGTAATGAGTATAGTAATTGTAGTTCTATCGATCATATCTGCATAATATGATTAATAATATGAGTTAGATTGATAATAATAAGAATAATAAGTATAGTAATTATCATTCTACCGATCATATAAACATAATATGGCTAATAATATGAGTTAGATTGATAGCAGTGAGTGTAAATAAGTATAGTAATTGTCGTTCTATCGATCATATAAGCATAATATGGCTAATAATATGAGTTAGATTGATAATAATAAGAGAAATAAGTATAGTAATTGTCGTTCTATCGATCATATAAGCATAATATGGCTAATAATATGAGTTAGGTTGATAATAATAAGAGTAATGAGTATAGTAATTGTCGTTCTATCGATCATATAAGCATAACATGGCTAATAATATGAGTTCCATTGATAATAATAAGAGTAATAAGTATAGTAATTGTCGTTCTATCGATCATATCTGCATAACATGGTTAATAATATGAGTTAGATTGATAATAGTGAGTGTAGTAAGTATAGTAATTGTCGTTCTATCGATCATATAAGCATAATATGGCTAATAATATGAGTTAGATTGATAACAGTGAGTGTAATAAGTATAGTAATTGTCGTTCTATCGATCATATAAGCATAATATGGCTAATAATATGAGTTAGATTGATAATAATAAGAGAAATGAGTATAGAAATTGTCGTTCTGTCGATCATATCAGCATAATATGGCTAATAATATGAGTTAGATTGATAATAATAGGAGTAAGAAGTATAGTAATTGTCGTTCTATCGATCATATCTGCATAATATGGTTAATAATATGAGGTGGATTGATAACAGTGAGTGTAATAAGTATAGTAATTATCATTCTACCGATCATATAAACATAATATGGCTAATAATATGAGTTAGATTGCGAGCAGTGAGTGTAATAAGTATAGTAATTGTCGTTCTATCGATCATATAAGCATAATATGGCTAATAATATGAGTTAGATTGATAATAATAAGAGAAATAAGTATAGTAATTGTCGTTCTATCGATCATACAAGCATAATATGGCTAATAATATGAGTTAGATTGATAATAATAAGTGTAATAAGTATAGTAATTATCGTTCTATCGATCATATCTGCATAACATGATTAATAATATGAGTTAGATTGATAATAGTGAGTGTAATAAGTATAGTAATTGTCGTACTATCGATCATATAAGCATAATATGGCTAATAATATGAGTTCCATTGATAATAATAAGAGTAATAAGTATAGTAATTGTCGTTCTATCGATCATATCTGCATAATATGGTTAATAATATGAGGTGGATTGATAACAGTGAGTGTAATAAGTATAGTAATTGTCGTTCTATCGATCATATAAGCACAATATGGCTAATAATATGAGTTCCATTGATAATAATAAGAGTAATAAGTATAGTAATTGTCGTTCTATCGATCATATAAGCATAATATGGCTAATAATATGAGTTAGATTGATAACAGTGAGTGTAATAAGTATAGTAATTGTCGTTCTATCGATCATATAGCATATTATGGCGAATAATATGAGTTAGATTGATTATAATAAGAGTAATGAGTATAGAAATTGTCGTTCTATCGATCATATAAGCATAATATGGCTAATAATATGAGTTAGATTGATAAAGATAAGAGTAATGAGTATAGTAATTGTAGTTCTATCGATCATATCTGCATAATATGGTTAATAATATGAGGTGGATTGATAACAGTGAGTGTAATGAGTATAGTAATTGTCGTTCTATCGATCATATAAGCATAACATGGCTAATAATATGAGTTCCATTGATAATAATAAGAGTAATAAGTATAGTAATTGTCGTTCTATCGATCATATAAGCATAATATGGCGAATAATATGAGTTAGATTGATAAAGATAAGAGTAATGAGTATAGTAATTGTAGTTCTATCGATCATATCTGCATAATATGATTAATAATATGAGTTAGATTGATAATAATAAGAGTAATGAGTATAGTAATTGTCGTTCTATCGATCATATCTGCATAATATGGTTAATAATATGAGTTGGATTGATAACAGTGAGTGTAATAAGTATAGTAATTGTCGTTCTATCGATCATATTAGCATAATATGGCTAATAATATGAGTTAGATTGATAATAATAAGAGTAATGAGTATAGTAATTGTCGCCCAAGGATCATATAAGCATAACATGGTTAATAATCTCAGTTAGATTGATAATAGTGAGTGTAATAAGTATAGTAATTGTCGTTCTATCGGTCATATAACTATAATATGGCTAATAATACGAGTTGGATTGATAACAGTGAGTGTAATAAGTATAGTAATTGTCGTTCTATCGATCATATAAGCATAATATGGCGAATAATATGAGTTAGATTGATAGCAGTGAGTGTAATAAGTATAGTAATTGTCGTTCTATCGATCATATAAGCATAATATGGCTAATAATATGAGTTAGATTGATAATAGTGAGTGTAATAAGTATAGTAATTGTCGTACTATCGACCATATAAGCATAATATGGCTAATAATATGAGTTAGATTGATAATAATAAGAGTAATGAGTATAGTAATTGTCGTTCTATCGATCATATCTGCATAATATGGTTAATAATATGAGTTGGATCGATAACAGTGAGTGTAATAAGTATAGTAATTGTCGTTCTATCGATCATATAAGCATAATATGGCGAATAATATGAGTTAGATTGATAATAATAAGAGTAATGAGTATAGAAATTGTCGTTCTATCGATCATATAAGCATAATATGGCTAATAATATGAGTTAGATTGATAATAGTGAGTGTAATAAGTATAGTAATTGTCGTACTATCGATCATATAAGCATAATATGGCTAATAATATGAGTTAGATTGATAATAATAAGAGTAATGAGTATAGTAATTGTCGTTCTATCGATCATATAAGCATAACATGGCTAATAATATGAGTTCCATTGATAATAATAAGAGTAATAAGTATAGTAATTGTCGTTCTATCGATCATATAAGCATAATATGGCGAATAATATGAGTTAGATTGATAATAATAAGAGTAATGAGTATAGAAATTGTCGTTCTATCGATCATATAAGCATAATATGGCTAATAATATGAGTTAGATTGATAATAGTGAGTGTAATAAGTATAGTAATTGTCGTACTATCGATCATATAAGCATAATATGGCTAATAATATGAGTTAGATTGATAATAATAAGAGTAATGAGTATAGTAATTGTCCTTCTATCGATCATATCTGCATAATATGGTTAATAATATGAGTTGGATCGATAACAGTGAGTGTAATAAGTATAGTAATTGTCGTTCTATCGATCATATAAGCATAATGTGGCTAATAATATGAGTTAGATTGATAATAATAAGAGAAATAAGTATAGTGATTGTCGTTCTATCGATCATATAAGCATAATATGGCTAATAATATGAGTTAGATTGATAACAATAAGAGTAATGAGTATAGTAATTGTCGTTCTATCGATCATATAAGCATAATATGGCTAATAATATGAGTTAGATTGATAATAATAAGAGAAATAAGTATAGTAATTGTCGTTCTATCGATTATATAAGCATAATATGGCTAATAATATGAGTTAGGTTGATAATAATAAGAGTAATGAGTATAGTAATTGTCGTTCTATCGATCATATAAGCATAACATGGCTAATAATATGAGTTCCATTGATAATAATAAGAGTAATAAGTATAGTAATTGTCGTTCTATCGATCATATCTGCATAACATGGTTAATAATATGAGTTAGATTGATAATAGTGAGTGTAGTAAGTATAGTAATTGTCGTTCTATCGATCATATAAGCATAATATGGCTAATAATATGAGCTAGATTGATAACAGTGAGTGTAATAAGTATAGTAATTGTCGTTCTATCGATCATATAAGCATAATATGGCGAATAATATGAGTTAGATTGATAAAAATAAGAGTAATGAGTATAGTAATTGTAGTTCTATCGATCATATCTGCATAATATGATTAATAATATGAGTTAGATTGATAATAATAAGAATAATAAGTATAGTAATTATCATTCTACCGATCATATAAACATAATATGGCTAATAATATGAGTTAGATTGATAGCAGTGAGTGTAATAAGTATAGTAATTGTCGTTCTATCGATCATATAAGCATAATATGGCTAATAATATGAGTTAGATTGATAATAATAAGAGAAATAAGTATAGTAATTGTCGTTCTATCGATCATATAAGCATAATATGGCTAATAATATGAGTTAGATTGATAATAATAAGAGAAATAAGTATAGTGATTGTCGTTCTATCGATCATATAAGCATAATACGGCTAATAATATGAGTTAGATTGATAGCAATAAGAGTAATGAGTATAGTAATTGTCGTTCTATCGATCATATAAGCATAATATGGCTAATAATATGAGTTAGATTGATAATAATAAGAGAAATGAGTATAGTAATTGTCGTTCTATCGATCATATAAGCATAACATGGCTAATAATATGAGTTCCATTGATAATAATAAGAGTAATAAGTATAGTAATTGTCGTTCTATCGATCATATCTGCATAACATGGTTAATAATATGAGTTAGATTGATAATAGTGAGTGTAATAAGTATAGTAATTGTCGTTCTATCGATCATATAAGCACAATATGGCTAATAATATGAGTTCCATTGATAATAATAAGAGTAATAAGTATAGTAATTGTCGTTCTATCGATCATATAAGCATAATATGGCTAATAATATGAGTTAGATTGATAACAGTGAGTGTAATAAGTATAGTAATTGTCGTTCTATCGATCATATAAGCATGATATGGCGAATAATATGAGTTAGATTGATAACAGTGAGTGTAATAAGTATAGTAATTGTCGTTCTATCGATCATATAAGCATAATGTGGCTAATAATATGAGTTAGATTGATAATAATAAGAGAAATAAGTATAGTGATTGTCGTTCTATCGATCATATAAGCATAATATGGCTAATAATATGAGTTAGATTGATAAAAATAAGAGTAATGAGTATAGTAATTGTCGTTCTATCGATCATATCTGCATAATATGATTAACAATATGAGTTAGATTGATAATAATAAGAGTAATGAGTATAGTAATTGTCGTTCTATCGATCATATCTGCATAATATGGTTAATAATATGAGTTGGATTGATAACAGTGAGTGTAATAAGTATAGTAATTGTCGTTCTATCGATCATATAAGCATAATATGGCTAATAATATGAGTTAGATTGATAGCAGTGAGTGTAATAAGTATAGTAATTGTCGTTCTATCGATCATATAAGCATAATATGGCTAATAATATGAGTTAGATTGATAATAATAAGAGAAATAAGTATAGTAATTGTGGTTCTATCGATCATATAAGCATAATATGGCTAATAATATGAGTTAGATTGATAATAATAAGAGTAATGAGTATAGTAATTGTCGTTCTATCGATCATATAAGCATAACATGGCTAATAATATGAGTTCCATTGATAATAATAAGAGTAATAAGTATAGTAATTGTCGTTCTATCGATCATATCTGCATAACATGGTTAATAATATGAGTTAGATTGATAATAGTGAGTGTAGTAAGTATAGTAATTGTCGTTCTATCGATCATATAAGCATAATATGGCTAATAATATGAGTTAGATTGTTAACAGTGAGTGTAATAAGTATAGTAATTGTCGTTCTATCGATCATATAAGCATAATATGGCGAATAATATGAGTTAGATTGATAAAAATAAGAGTAATGAGTATAGTAATTGTAGTTCTATCGATCATATCTGCATAATATGATTAATAATATGAGTTAGATTGATAATAATAAGAATAATAAGTATAGTAATTATCATTCTACCGATCATATAAACATAATATGGCTAATAATATGAGTTAGATTGATAGCAGTGAGTGTAATAAGTATAGTAATTGTCGTTCTATCGATCATATAAGCATAATATGGCTAATAATATGAGTTAGATTGATAATAATAAGAGAAATAAGTATAGTAATTGTCGTTCTATCGATCATATAAGCATAATATGGCTAATAATATGAGTTAGGTTGATAATAATAAGAGTAATGAGTATAGTAATTGTCGTTCTATCGATCATATAAGCATAACATGGCTAATAATATGAGTTCCATTGATAATAATAAGAGTAATAAGTATAGTAATTGTCGTTCTATCGATCATATCTGCATAACATGGTTAATAATATGAGTTAGATTGATAATAGTGAGTGTAGTAAGTATAGTAATTGTCGTTCTATCGATCATATAAGCATAATATGGCTAATAATATGAGTTAGATTGATAACAGTGAGTGTAATAAGTATAGTAATTGTCGTTCTATCGATCATATAAGCATAATATGGCTAATAATATGAGTTAGATTGATAATAATAAGAGTAATGAGTATAGAAATTGTCGTTCTGTCGATCATATCAGCATAATATGGCTAATAATATGAGTTAGATTGATAATAATAGGAGTAAGAAGTATAGTAATTGTCGTTCTATCGATCATATCTGCATAATATGGTTAATAATATGAGGTGGATTGATAACAGTGAGTGTAATAAGTATAGTAATTATCATTCTACCGATCATATAAACATAATATGGCTAATAATATGAGTTAGATTGCGAGCAGTGAGTGTAATAAGTATAGTAATTGTCGTTCTATCGATCATATAAGCATAATATGGCTAATAATATGAGTTAGATTGATAATAATAAGAGAAATAAGTATAGTAATTGTCGTTCTATCGATCATACAAGCATAATATGGCTAATAATATGAGTTAGATTGATAATAATAAGTGTAATAAGTATAGTAATTATCGTTCTATCGATCATATCTGCATAACATGATTAATAATATGAGTTAGATTGATAATAGTGAGTGTAATAAGTATAGTAATTGTCGTACTATCGATCATATAAGCATAATATGGCTAATAATATGAGTTAGATTGATAATAATAAGAGTAATGAGTATAGTAATTGTCGTTCTGTCGATCATATCTGCATAATATGGTTAATAATATGAGTTGGATCGATAACAGTGAGTGTAATAAGTATAGTAATTGTCGTTCTATCGATCATATAAGCATAATATGGCGAATAATATGAGTTAGATTGATAGCAGTGAGTGTAATAAGTATAGTAATTGTCGTTCTATCGATCATATAAGCATAATATGGCTAATAATATGAGTTAGATTGATAATAATAAGAGTAATGAGTATAGAAATTGTCGTTCTATCGATCATATAAGCATAATATGGCTAATAATATGAGTTAGATTGATAATAATAAGAGTAAAAAGTATAGTAATTGTCGTTCTATCGATCATATCTGCATAATATGGTTAATAATATGAGGTGGATTGATAACAGTGAGTGTAATAAGTATAGTAATTGTCGTTCTATCGATCATATAAGCACAATATGGCTAATAATATGAGTTCCATTGATAATAATAAGAGTAATAAGTATAGTAATTGTCGTTCTATCGATCATATCTGCATAATATGGTTAATAATATGAGGTGGATTGATAACAGTGAGTGTAATGAGTATAGTAATTGTCGTTCTATCGATCATATAAGCATAACATGGCTAATAATATGAGTTCCATTGATAATAATAAGAGTAATAAGTATAGTAATTGTCGTTCTATCGATCATATAAGCATAATATGGCGAATAATATGAGTTAGATTGATAAAGATAAGAGTAATGAGTATAGTAATTGTAGTTCTATCGATCATATCTGCATAATATGATTAATAATATGAGTTAGATTGATAATAATAAGAGTAATGAGTATAGTAATTGTCGTTCTATCGATCATATCTGCATAATATGGTTAATAATATGAGTTGGATTGATAACAGTGAGTGTAATAAGTATAGTAATTGTCGTTCTATCGATCATATTAGCATAATATGGCTAATAATATGAGTTAGATTGATAATAATAAGAGTAATGAGTATAGTAATTGTCGCCCAAGGATCATATAAGCATAACATGGTTAATAATCTCAGTTAGATTGATAATAGTGAGTGTAATAAGTATAGTAATTGTCGTTCTATCGGTCATATAACTATAATATGGCTAATAATACGAGTTGGATTGATAACAGTGAGTGTAATAAGTATAGTAATTGTCGTTCTATCGATCATATAAGCATAATATGGCGAATAATATGAGTTAGATTGATAGCAGTGAGTGTAATAAGTATAGTAATTGTCGTTCTATCGATCATATAAGCATAATATGGCTAATAATATGAGTTAGATTGATAATAGTGAGTGTAATAAGTATAGTAATTGTCGTACTATCGACCATATAAGCATAATATGGCTAATAATATGAGTTAGATTGATAATAATAAGAGTAATGAGTATAGTAATTGTCGTTCTATCGATCATATCTGCATAATATGGTTAATAATATGAGTTGGATCGATAACAGTGAGTGTAATAAGTATAGTAATTGTCGTTCTATCGATCATATAAGCATAATATGGCGAATAATATGAGTTAGATTGATAATAATAAGAGTAATGAGTATAGAAATTGTCGTTCTATCGATCATATAAGCATAATATGGCTAATAATATGAGTTAGATTGATAATAGTGAGTGTAATAAGTATAGTAATTGTCGTACTATCGATCATATAAGCATAATATGGCTAATAATATGAGTTAGATTGATAATAATAAGAGTAATGAGTATAGTAATTGTCGTTCTATCGATCATATAAGCATAACATGGCTAATAATATGAGTTCCATTGATAATAATAAGAGTAATAAGTATAGTAATTGTCGTTCTATCGATCATATAAGCATAATATGGCGAATAATATGAGTTAGATTGATAATAATAAGAGTAATGAGTATAGAAATTGTCGTTCTATCGATCATATAAGCATAATATGGCTAATAATATGAGTTAGATTGATAATAGTGAGTGTAATAAGTATAGTAATTGTCGTACTATCGATCATATAAGCATAATATGGCTAATAATATGAGTTAGATTGATAATAATAAGAGTAATGAGTATAGTAATTGTCCTTCTATCGATCATATCTGCATAATATGGTTAATAATATGAGTTGGATCGATAACAGTGAGTGTAATAAGTATAGTAATTGTCGTTCTATCGATCATATAAGCATAATGTGGCTAATAATATGAGTTAGATTGATAATAATAAGAGAAATAAGTATAGTGATTGTCGTTCTATCGATCATATAAGCATAATATGGCTAATAATATGAGTTAGATTGATAACAATAAGAGTAATGAGTATAGTAATTGTCGTTCTATCGATCATATAAGCATAATATGGCTAATAATATGAGTTAGATTGATAATAATAAGAGAAATAAGTATAGTAATTGTCGTTCTATCGATTATATAAGCATAATATGGCTAATAATATGAGTTAGGTTGATAATAATAAGAGTAATGAGTATAGTAATTGTCGTTCTATCGATCATATAAGCATAACATGGCTAATAATATGAGTTCCATTGATAATAATAAGAGTAATAAGTATAGTAATTGTCGTTCTATCGATCATATCTGCATAACATGGTTAATAATATGAGTTAGATTGATAATAGTGAGTGTAGTAAGTATAGTAATTGTCGTTCTATCGATCATATAAGCATAATATGGCTAATAATATGAGCTAGATTGATAACAGTGAGTGTAATAAGTATAGTAATTGTCGTTCTATCGATCATATAAGCATAATATGGCGAATAATATGAGTTAGATTGATAAAAATAAGAGTAATGAGTATAGTAATTGTAGTTCTATCGATCATATCTGCATAATATGATTAATAATATGAGTTAGATTGATAATAATAAGAATAATAAGTATAGTAATTATCATTCTACCGATCATATAAACATAATATGGCTAATAATATGAGTTAGATTGATAGCAGTGAGTGTAATAAGTATAGTAATTGTCGTTCTATCGATCATATAAGCATAATATGGCTAATAATATGAGTTAGATTGATAATAATAAGAGAAATAAGTATAGTAATTGTCGTTCTATCGATCATATAAGCATAATATGGCTAATAATATGAGTTAGATTGATAATAATAAGAGAAATAAGTATAGTGATTGTCGTTCTATCGATCATATAAGCATAATACGGCTAATAATATGAGTTAGATTGATAGCAATAAGAGTAATGAGTATAGTAATTGTCGTTCTATCGATCATATAAGCATAATATGGCTAATAATATGAGTTAGATTGATAATAATAAGAGAAATGAGTATAGTAATTGTCGTTCTATCGATCATATAAGCATAACATGGCTAATAATATGAGTTCCATTGATAATAATAAGAGTAATAAGTATAGTAATTGTCGTTCTATCGATCATATCTGCATAACATGGTTAATAATATGAGTTAGATTGATAATAGTGAGTGTAATAAGTATAGTAATTGTCGTTCTATCGATCATATAAGCACAATATGGCTAATAATATGAGTTCCATTGATAATAATAAGAGTAATAAGTATAGTAATTGTCGTTCTATCGATCATATAAGCATAATATGGCTAATAATATGAGTTAGATTGATAACAGTGAGTGTAATAAGTATAGTAATTGTCGTTCTATCGATCATATAAGCATGATATGGCGAATAATATGAGTTAGATTGATAACAGTGAGTGTAATAAGTATAGTAATTGTCGTTCTATCGATCATATAAGCATAATGTGGCTAATAATATGAGTTAGATTGATAATAATAAGAGAAATAAGTATAGTGATTGTCGTTCTATCGATCATATAAGCATAATATGGCTAATAATATGAGTTAGATTGATAAAAATAAGAGTAATGAGTATAGTAATTGTCGTTCTATCGATCATATCTGC
Source organism: Megachile rotundata (assembly GCF_050947335.1). NCBI lineage: Eukaryota > Metazoa > Arthropoda > Insecta > Hymenoptera > Megachilidae > Megachile > Megachile rotundata. The sequence goes on from NW_027473650.1 coordinate 11,881, forward strand.
ATAATATGATTAACAATATGAGTTAGATTGATAATAATAAGAGTAATGAGTATAGTAATTGTCGTTCTATCGATCATATCTGCATAATATGGTTAATAATATGAGTTGGATTGATAACAGTGAGTGTAATAAGTATAGTAATTGTCGTTCTATCGATCATATAAGCATAATATGGCTAATAATATGAGTTAGATTGATAGCAGTGAGTGTAATAAGTATAGTAATTGTCGTTCTATCGATCATATAAGCATAATATGGCTAATAATATGAGTTAGATTGATAATAATAAGAGAAATAAGTATAGTAATTGTGGTTCTATCGATCATATAAGCATAATATGGCTAATAATATGAGTTAGATTGATAATAATAAGAGTAATGAGTATAGTAATTGTCGTTCTATCGATCATATAAGCATAACATGGCTAATAATATGAGTTCCATTGATAATAATAAGAGTAATAAGTATAGTAATTGTCGTTCTATCGATCATATCTGCATAACATGGTTAATAATATGAGTTAGATTGATAATAGTGAGTGTAGTAAGTATAGTAATTGTCGTTCTATCGATCATATAAGCATAATATGGCTAATAATATGAGTTAGATTGTTAACAGTGAGTGTAATAAGTATAGTAATTGTCGTTCTATCGATCATATAAGCATAATATGGCGAATAATATGAGTTAGATTGATAAAAATAAGAGTAATGAGTATAGTAATTGTAGTTCTATCGATCATATCTGCATAATATGATTAATAATATGAGTTAGATTGATAATAATAAGAATAATAAGTATAGTAATTATCATTCTACCGATCATATAAACATAATATGGCTAATAATATGAGTTAGATTGATAGCAGTGAGTGTAATAAGTATAGTAATTGTCGTTCTATCGATCATATAAGCATAATATGGCTAATAATATGAGTTAGATTGATAATAATAAGAGAAATAAGTATAGTAATTGTCGTTCTATCGATCATATAAGCATAATATGGCTAATAATATGAGTTAGGTTGATAATAATAAGAGTAATGAGTATAGTAATTGTCGTTCTATCGATCATATAAGCATAACATGGCTAATAATATGAGTTCCATTGATAATAATAAGAGTAATAAGTATAGTAATTGTCGTTCTATCGATCATATCTGCATAACATGGTTAATAATATGAGTTAGATTGATAATAGTGAGTGTAGTAAGTATAGTAATTGTCGTTCTATCGATCATATAAGCATAATATGGCTAATAATATGAGTTAGATTGATAACAGTGAGTGTAATAAGTATAGTAATTGTCGTTCTATCGATCATATAAGCATAATATGGCTAATAATATGAGTTAGATTGATAATAATAAGAGTAATGAGTATAGAAATTGTCGTTCTGTCGATCATATCAGCATAATATGGCTAATAATATGAGTTAGATTGATAATAATAGGAGTAAGAAGTATAGTAATTGTCGTTCTATCGATCATATCTGCATAATATGGTTAATAATATGAGGTGGATTGATAACAGTGAGTGTAATAAGTATAGTAATTATCATTCTACCGATCATATAAACATAATATGGCTAATAATATGAGTTAGATTGCGAGCAGTGAGTGTAATAAGTATAGTAATTGTCGTTCTATCGATCATATAAGCATAATATGGCTAATAATATGAGTTAGATTGATAATAATAAGAGAAATAAGTATAGTAATTGTCGTTCTATCGATCATACAAGCATAATATGGCTAATAATATGAGTTAGATTGATAATAATAAGTGTAATAAGTATAGTAATTATCGTTCTATCGATCATATCTGCATAACATGATTAATAATATGAGTTAGATTGATAATAGTGAGTGTAATAAGTATAGTAATTGTCGTACTATCGATCATATAAGCATAATATGGCTAATAATATGAGTTAGATTGATAATAATAAGAGTAATGAGTATAGTAATTGTCGTTCTGTCGATCATATCTGCATAATATGGTTAATAATATGAGTTGGATCGATAACAGTGAGTGTAATAAGTATAGTAATTGTCGTTCTATCGATCATATAAGCATAATATGGCGAATAATATGAGTTAGATTGATAGCAGTGAGTGTAATAAGTATAGTAATTGTCGTTCTATCGATCATATAAGCATAATATGGCTAATAATATGAGTTAGATTGATAATAATAAGAGTAATGAGTATAGAAATTGTCGTTCTATCGATCATATAAGCATAATATGGCTAATAATATGAGTTAGATTGATAATAATAAGAGTAAAAAGTATAGTAATTGTCGTTCTATCGATCATATCTGCATAATATGGTTAATAATATGAGGTGGATTGATAACAGTGAGTGTAATAAGTATAGTAATTGTCGTTCTATCGATCATATAAGCACAATATGGCTAATAATATGAGTTCCATTGATAATAATAAGAGTAATAAGTATAGTAATTGTCGTTCTATCGATCATATCTGCATAATATGGTTAATAATATGAGGTGGATTGATAACAGTGAGTGTAATAAGTATAGTAATTGTCGTTCTATCGATCATATAAGCACAATATGGCTAATAATATGAGTTCCATTGATAATAATAAGAGTAATAAGTATAGTAATTGTCGTTCTATCGATCATATAAGCATAATATGGCTAATAATATGAGTTAGATTGATAACAGTGAGTGTAATAAGTATAGTAATTGTCGTTCTATCGATCATATAGCATATTATGGCGAATAATATGAGTTAGATTGATTATAATAAGAGTAATGAGTATAGAAATTGTCGTTCTATCGATCATATGAGCATAATATGGCTAATAATATGAGTTAGATTGATAATAATAAGAGTAAAAAGTATAGTAATTGTCGTTCTATCGATCATATCTGCATAATATGGTTAATAATATGAGGTGGATTGATAACAGTGAGTGTAATAAGTATAGTAATTGTCGTTCTATCGATCATATAAGCACAATATGGCTAATAATATGAGTTCCATTGATAATAATAAGAGTAATAAGTATAGTAATTGTCGTTCTATCGATCATATAAGCATAATATGGCTAATAATATGAGTTAGATTGATAACAGTGAGTGTAATAAGTATAGTAATTGTCGTTCTATCGATCATATCTGCATAACATGGTTAATAATATGAGTTAGATTGATAATAGTGAGTGTAGTAAGTATAGTAATTGTCGTTCTATCGATCATATAAGCATAACATGGCTAATAATATGAGTTCCATTGATAATAATAAGAGTAATAAGTATAGTAATTGTCGTTCTATCGATCATATCTGCATAACATGGTTAATAATATGAGTTAGATTGATAATAGTGAGTGTAGTAAGTATAGTAATTGTCGTTCTATCGATCATATAAGCATAATATGGCTAATAATATGAGTTAGATTGATAGCAGTGAGTGTAATAAGTATAGTAATTGTCGTTCTATCGATCATATAAGCATAATATGGCTAATAATATGAGTTAGATTGATAATAATAAGAGAAATAAGTATAGTAATTGTCGTTCTATCGATCATATAAGCATAATATGGCTAATAATATGAGTTAGATTGATAATAATAAGAGTAATGAGTATAGTAATTGTCGTTCTATCGATCATATAAGCATAACATGGCTAATAATATGAGTTCCATTGATAATAATAAGAGTAATAAGTATAGTAATTGTCGTTCTATCGATCATATCTGCATAACATGGTTAATAATATGAGTTAGATTGATAATAGTGAGTGTAGTAAGTATAGTAATTGTCGTTCTATCGATCATATAAGCATAATATGGCTAATAATATGAGTTAGATTGTTAACAGTGAGTGTAATAAGTATAGTAATTGTCGTTCTATCGATCATATAAGCATAATATGGCGAATAATATGAGTTAGATTGATAAAAATAAGAGTAATGAGTATAGTAATTGTAGTTCTATCGATCATATCTGCATAATATGATTAATAATATGAGTTAGATTGATAATAATAAGAATAATAAGTATAGTAATTATCATTCTACCGATCATATAAACATAATATGGCTAATAATATGAGTTAGATTGATAGCAGTGAGTGTAATAAGTATAGTAATTGTCGTTCTATCGATCATATAAGCATAATATGGCTAATAATATGAGTTAGATTGATAATAATAAGAGAAATAAGTATAGTAATTGTCGTTCTATCGATCATATAAGCATAATATGGCTAATAATATGAGTTAGGTTGATAATAATAAGAGTAATGAGTATAGTAATTGTCGTTCTATCGATCATATAAGCATAACATGGCTAATAATATGAGTTCCATTGATAATAATAAGAGTAATAAGTATAGTAATTGTCGTTCTATCGATCATATCTGCATAACATGGTTAATAATATGAGTTAGATTGATAATAGTGAGTGTAGTAAGTATAGTAATTGTCGTTCTATCGATCATATAAGCATAATATGGCTAATAATATGAGTTAGATTGTTAACAGTGAGTGTAATAAGTATAGTAATTGTCGTTCTATCGATCATATAAGCATAATATGGCGAATAATATGAGTTAGATTGATAAAAATAAGAGTAATGAGTATAGTAATTGTAGTTCTATCGATCATATCTGCATAATATGATTAATAATATGAGTTAGATTGATAATAATAAGAATAATAAGTATAGTAATTATCATTCTACCGATCATATAAACATAATATGGCTAATAATATGAGTTAGATTGATAGCAGTGAGTGTAATAAGTATAGTAATTGTCGTTCTATCGATCATATAAGCATAATATGGCTAATAATATGAGTTAGATTGATAATAATAAGAGAAATAAGTATAGTAATTGTCGTTCTATCGATCATATAAGCATAATATGGCTAATAATATGAGTTAGGTTGATAATAATAAGAGTAATGAGTATAGTAATTGTCGTTCTATCGATCATATAAGCATAACATGGCTAATAATATGAGTTCCATTGATAATAATAAGAGTAATAAGTATAGTAATTGTCGTTCTATCGATCATATCTGCATAACATGGTTAATAATATGAGTTAGATTGATAATAGTGAGTGTAGTAAGTATAGTAATTGTCGTTCTATCGATCATATAAGCATAATATGGCTAATAATATGAGTTAGATTGATAACAGTGAGTGTAATAAGTATAGTAATTGTCGTTCTATCGATCATATAAGCATAATATGGCTAATAATATGAGTTAGATTGATAATAATAAGAGTAATGAGTATAGAAATTGTCGTTCTGTCGATCATACAAGCATAATATGGCTAATAATATGAGTTAGATTGATAATAATAAGTGTAATAAGTATAGTAATTATCGTTCTATCGATCATATCTGCATAACATGATTAATAATATGAGTTAGATTGATAATAGTGAGTGTAATAAGTATAGTAATTGTCGTACTATCGATCATATAAGCATAATATGGCTAATAATATGAGTTCCATTGATAATAATAAGAGTAATAAGTATAGTAATTGTCGTTCTATCGATCATATCTGCATAATATGGTTAATAATATGAGGTGGATTGATAACAGTGAGTGTAATAAGTATAGTAATTGTCGTTCTATCGATCATATAAGCACAATATGGCTAATAATATGAGTTCCATTGATAATAATAAGAGTAATAAGTATAGTAATTGTCGTTCTATCGATCATATAAGCATAATATGGCTAATAATATGAGTTAGATTGATAACAGTGAGTGTAATAAGTATAGTAATTGTCGTTCTATCGATCATATAGCATATTATGGCGAATAATATGAGTTAGATTGATTATAATAAGAGTAATGAGTATAGAAATTGTCGTTCTATCGATCATATAAGCATAATATGGCTAATAATATGAGTTAGATTGATAATAATAAGAGTAAAAAGTATAGTAATTGTCGTTCTATCGATCATATCTGCATAATATGGTTAATAATATGAGGTGGATTGATAACAGTGAGTGTAATAAGTATAGTAATTGTCGTTCTATCGATCATATAAGCACAATATGGCTAATAATATGAGTTCCATTGATAATAATAGGAGTAATAAGTATAGTAATTGTCGTTCTATCGATCATATAAGCATAATATGGCTAATAATATGAGTTAGATTGATAACAGTGAGTGTAATAAGTATAGTAATTGTCGTTCTATCGATCATATAAGCATAATATGGCGAATAATATGAGTTAGATTGATAAAAATAAGAGTAATGAGTACAGCAATTGTAGTTCTATCGATCATATCTGCATAATATGATTAATAATATGAGTTAGATTGATAATAATAAGAATAATAAGTATAGTAATTATCATTCTACCGATCATATAAACATAATATGGCTAATAATATGAGTTAGATTGATAACAGTGAGTGTAATAAGTATAGTAATTGTCGTTCTATCGATCATATAAGCATAATATGGCTAATAATATGAGTTAGATTGATAATAATAAGAGTAATGAGTATAGAAATTGTCGTTCTGTCGATCATATCAGCATAATATGGCTAATAATATGAGTTAGATTGATAATAATAGGAGTAAGAAGTATAGTAATTGTCGTTCTATCGATCATATCTGCATAATATGGTTAATAATATGAGGTGGATTGATAACAGTGAGTGTAATAAGTATAGTAATTATCATTCTACCGATCATATAAACATAATATGGCTAATAATATGAGTTAGATTGCGAGCAGTGAGTGTAATAAGTATAGTAATTGTCGTTCTATCGATCATATAAGCATAATATGGCTAATAATATGAGTTAGATTGATAATAATAAGAGAAATAAGTATAGTAATTGTCGTTCTATCGATCATACAAGCATAATATGGCTAATAATATGAGTTAGATTGATAATAATAAGTGTAATAAGTATAGTAATTATCGTTCTATCGATCATATCTGCATAACATGATTAATAATATGAGTTGGATCGATAACAGTGAGTGTAATAAGTATAGTAATTGTCGTTCTATCGATCATATAAGCATAATATGGCGAATAATATGAGTTAGATTGATAGCAGTGAGTGTAATAAGTATAGTAATTGTCGTTCTATCGATCATATAAGCATAATATGGCGAATAATATGAGTTAGATTGATAAAAATAAGAGTAATGAGTATAGTAATTGTAGTTCTATCGATCATATCTGCATAATATGATTAATAATATGAGTTAGATTGATAATAATAAGAATAATAAGTATAGTAATTATCATTCTACCGATCATATAAACATAATATGGCTAATAATATGAGTTAGATTGATAGCAGTGAGTGTAATAAGTATAGTAATTGTCGTTCTATCGATCATATAAGCATAATATGGCTAATAATATGAGTTAGATTGATAATAATAAGAGAAATAAGTATAGTAATTGTCGTTCTATCGATCATATAAGCATAATATGGCTAATAATATGAGTTAGGTTGATAATAATAAGAGTAATGGGTATAGTAATTGTCGTTCTATCGATCATATAAGCATAACATGGCTAATAATATGAGTTCCATTGATAATAATAAGAGTAATAAGTATAGTAATTGTCGTTCTATCGATCATATCTGCATAACATGGTTAATAATATGAGTTAGACTGATAATAGTGAGTGTAGTAAGTATAGTAATTGTCGTTCTATCGATCATATAAGCATAATATGGCTAATAATATGAGTTAGATTGATAACAGTGAGTGTAATAAGTATAGTAATTGTCGTTCTATCGATCATATAAGCATAATATGGCGAATAATATGAGTTAGATTGATAAAAATAAGAGTAATGAGTATAGTAATTGTAGTTCTATCGATCATATCTGCATAATATGATTAATAATATGAGTTAGATTGATAATAATAAGAATAATAAGTATAGTAATTATCATTCTACCGATCATATAAACATAATATGGCTAATAATATGAGTTAGATTGATAGCAGTGAGTGTAATAAGTATAGTAATTGTCGTTCTATCGATCATATAAGCATAATATGGCTAATAATATGAGTTAGATTGATAATAATAAGAGAAATAAGTATAGTAATTGTCGTTCTATCGATCATATAAGCATAATATGGCTAATAATATGAGTTAGGTTGATAATAATAAGAGTAATGAGTATAGTAATTGTCGTTCTATCGATCATATAAGCATAACATGGCTAATAATATGAGTTCCATTGATAATAATAAGAGTAATAAGTATAGTAATTGTCGTTCTATCGATCATATCTGCATAACATGGTTAATAATATGAGTTAGATTGATAATAGTGAGTGTAGTAAGTATAGTAATTGTCGTTCTATCGATCATATAAGCATAATATGGCTAATAATATGAGTTAGATTGATAACAGTGAGTGTAATAAGTATAGTAATTGTCGTTCTATCGATCATATAAGCATAATATGGCTAATAATATGAGTTAGATTGCGAGCAGTGAGTGTAATAAGTATAGTAATTGTCGTTCTATCGATCATATAAGCATAATATGGCTAATAATATGAGTTAGATTGATAATAATAAGAGAAATAAGTATAGTAATTGTCGTTCTATCGATCATACAAGCATAATATGGCTAATAATATGAGTTAGATTGATAATAATAAGTGTAATAAGTATAGTAATTATCGTTCTATCGATCATATCTGCATAACATGATTAATAATATGAGTTAGATTGATAATAGTGAGTGTAATAAGTATAGTAATTGTCGTACTATCGATCATATAAGCATAATATGGCTAATAATATGAGTTCCATTGATAATAATAAGAGTAATAAGTATAGTAATTGTCGTTCTATCGATCATATCTGCATAATATGGTTAATAATATGAGGTGGATTGATAACAGTGAGTGTAATAAGTATAGTAATTGTCGTTCTATCGATCATATAAGCACAATATGGCTAATAATATGAGTTCCATTGATAATAATAAGAGTAATAAGTATAGTAATTGTCGTTCTATCGATCATATAAGCATAATATGGCTAATAATATGAGTTAGATTGATAACAGTGAGTGTAATAAGTATAGTAATTGTCGTTCTATCGATCATATAGCATATTATGGCGAATAATATGAGTTAGATTGATTATAATAAGAGTAATGAGTATAGAAATTGTCGTTCTATCGATCATATAAGCATAATATGGCTAATAATATGAGTTAGATTGATAATAATAAGAGTAAAAAGTATAGTAATTGTCGTTCTATCGATCATATCTGCATAATATGGTTAATAATATGAGGTGGATTGATAACAGTGAGTGTAATAAGTATAGTAATTGTCGTTCTATCGATCATATAAGCACAATATGGCTAATAATATGAGTTCCATTGATAATAATAAGAGTAATAAGTATAGTAATTGTCGTTCTATCGATCATATAAGCATAATATGGCTAATAATATGAGTTAGATTGATAACAGTGAGTGTAATAAGTATAGTAATTGTCGTTCTATCGATCATATAAGCATAATATGGCGAATAATATGAGTTAGATTGATAAAAATAAGAGTAATGAGTACAGCAATTGTAGTTCTATCGATCATATCTGCATAATATGATTAATAATATGAGTTAGATTGATAATAATAAGAATAATAAGTATAGTAATTATCATTCTACCGATCATATAAACATAATATGGCTAATAATATGAGTTAGATTGATAACAGTGAGTGTAATAAGTATAGTAATTGTCGTTCTATCGATCATATAAGCATAATATGGCTAATAATATGAGTTAGATTGATAATAATAAGAGTAATGAGTATAGAAATTGTCGTTCTGTCGATCATATCAGCATAATATGGCTAATAATATGAGTTAGATTGATAATAATAGGAGTAAGAAGTATAGTAATTTTCGTTCTATCGATCATATCTGCATAATATGGTTAATAATATGAGGTGGATTGATAACAGTGAGTGTAATAAGTATAGTAATTATCATTCTACCGATCATATAAACATAATATGGCTAATAATATGAGTTAGATTGCGAGCAGTGAGTGTAATAAGTATAGTAATTGTCGTTCTATCGATCATATAAGCATAATATGGCTAATAATATGAGTTAGATTGATAATAATAAGAGAAATAAGTATAGTAATTGTCGTTCTATCGATCATACAAGCATAATATGGCTAATAATATGAGTTAGATTGATAATAATAAGTGTAATAAGTATAGTAATTATCGTTCTATCGATCATATCTGCATAACATGATTAATAATATGAGTTAGATTGATAATAGTGAGTGTAATAAGTATAGTAATTGTCGTACTATCGATCATATAAGCATAATATGGCTAATAATATGAGTTAGATTGATAATAATAAGAGTAATGAGTATAGTAATTGTCGTTCTGTCGATCATATCTGCATAATATGGTTAATAATATGAGTTGGATCGATAACAGTGAGTGTAATAAGTATAGTAATTGTCGTTCTATCGATCATATAAGCATAATATGGCGAATAATATGAGTTAGATTGATAGCAGTGAGTGTAATAAGTATAGTAATTGTCGTTCTATCGATCATATAAGCATAATATGGCTAATAATATGAGTTAGATTGATAATAATAAGAGAAATAAGTATAGTAATTGTCGTTCTATCGATCATATAAGCATAATATGGCTAATAATATGAGTTAGGTTGATAATAATAAGAGTAATGAGTATAGTAATTGTCGTTCTATCGATCATATAAGCATAACATGGCTAATAATATGAGTTCCATTGATAATAATAAGAGTAATAAGTATAGTAATTGTCGTTCTATCGATCATATCTGCATAACATGGTTAATAATATGAGTTAGATTGATAATAGTGAGTGTAGTAAGTATAGTAATTGTCGTTCTATCGATCATATAAGCATAATATGGCTAATAATATGAGTTAGATTGATAACAGTGAGTGTAATAAGTATAGTAATTGTCGTTCTATCGATCATATAAGCATAATATGGCTAATAATATGAGTTAGATTGATAATAATAAGAGTAATGAGTATAGAAATTGTCGTTCTGTCGATCATATCAGCATAATATGGCTCATAATATGAGTTAGATTGATAATAATAGGAGTAAGAAGTATAGTAATTGTCGTTCTATCGATCATATCTGCATAATATGGTTAATAATATGAGGTGGATTGATAACAGTGAGTGTAATAAGTATAGTAATTATCATTCTACCGATCATATAAACATAATATGGCTAATAATATGAGTTAGATTGCGAGCAGTGAGTGTAATAAGTATAGTAATTGTCGTTCTATCGATCATATAAGCATAATATGGCTAATAATATGAGTTAGATTGATAATAATAAGAGAAATAAGTATAGTAATTGTCGTTCTATCGATCATACAAGCATAATATGGCTAATAATATGAGTTAGATTGATAATAATAAGTGTAATAAGTATAGTAATTATCGTTCTATCGATCATATCTGCATAACATGATTAATAATATGAGTTAGATTGATAATAGTGAGTGTAATAAGTATAGTAATTGTCGTACTATCGATCATATAAGCATAATATGGCTAATAATATGAGTTCCATTGATAATAATAAGAGTAATAAGTATAGTAATTGTCGTTCTATCGATCATATCTGCATAATATGGTTAATAATATGAGGTGGATTGATAACAGTGAGTGTAATAAGTATAGTAATTGTCGTTCTATCGATCATATAAGCACAATATGGCTAATAATATGAGTTCCATTGATAATAATAAGAGTAATAAGTATAGTAATTGTCGTTCTATCGATCATATAAGCATAATATGGCTAATAATATGAGTTAGATTGATAACAGTGAGTGTAATAAGTATAGTAATTGTCGTTCTATCGATCATATAGCATATTATGGCGAATAATATGAGTTAGATTGATTATAATAAGAGTAATGAGTATAGAAATTGTCGTTCTATCGATCATATAAGCATAATATGGCTAATAATATGAGTTAGATTGATAATAATAAGAGTAAAAAGTATAGTAATTGTCGTTCTATCGATCATATCTGCATAATATGGTTAATAATATGAGGTGGATTGATAACAGTGAGTGTAATAAGTATAGTAATTGTCGTTCTATCGATCATATAAGCACAATATGGCTAATAATATGAGTTCCATTGATAATAATAAGAGTAATAAGTATAGTAATTGTCGTTCTATCGATCATATAAGCATAATATGGCTAATAATATGAGTTAGATTGATAACAGTGAGTGTAATAAGTATAGTAATTGTCGTTCTATCGATCATATAAGCATAATATGGCGAATAATATGAGTTAGATTGATAAAAATAAGAGTAATGAGTACAGCAATTGTAGTTCTATCGATCATATCTGCATAATATGATTAATAATATGAGTTAGATTGATAATAATAAGAATAATAAGTATAGTAATTATCATTCTACCGATCATATAAACATAATATGGCTAATAATATGAGTTAGATTGATAACAGTGAGTGTAATAAGTATAGTAATTGTCGTTCTATCGATCATATAAGCATAATATGGCTAATAATATGAGTTAGATTGATAATAATAAGAGTAATGAGTATAGAAATTGTCGTTCTGTCGATCATATCAGCATAATATGGCTAATAATATGAGTTAGATTGATAATAATAGGAGTAAGAAGTATAGTAATTTTCGTTCTATCGATCATATCTGCATAATATGGTTAATAATATGAGGTGGATTGATAACAGTGAGTGTAATAAGTATAGTAATTATCATTCTACCGATCATATAAACATAATATGGCTAATAATATGAGTTAGATTGCGAGCAGTGAGTGTAATAAGTATAGTAATTGTCGTTCTATCGATCATATAAGCATAATATGGCTAATAATATGAGTTAGATTGATAATAATAAGAGAAATAAGTATAGTAATTGTCGTTCTATCGATCATACAAGCATAATATGGCTAATAATATGAGTTAGATTGATAATAATAAGTGTAATAAGTATAGTAATTATCGTTCTATCGATCATATCTGCATAACATGATTAATAATATGAGTTAGATTGATAATAGTGAGTGTAATAAGTATAGTAATTGTCGTACTATCGATCATATAAGCATAATATGGCTAATAATATGAGTTAGATTGATAATAATAAGAGTAATGAGTATAGTAATTGTCGTTCTGTCGATCATATCTGCATAATATGGTTAATAATATGAGTTGGATCGATAACAGTGAGTGTAATAAGTATAGTAATTGTCGTTCTATCGATCATATAAGCATAATATGGCGAATAATATGAGTTAGATTGATAGCAGTGAGTGTAATAAGTATAGTAATTGTCGTTCTATCGATCATATAAGCATAATATGGCTAATAATATGAGTTAGATTGATAATAATAAGAGTAATGAGTATAGAAATTGTCGTTCTATCGATCATATAAGCATAATATGGCTAATAATATGAGTTAGATTGATAATAATAAGAGTAAAAAGTATAGTAATTGTCGTTCTATCGATCATATCTGCATAATATGGTTAATAATATGAGGTGGATTGATAACAGTGAGTGTAATAAGTATAGTAATTGTCGTTCTATCGATCATATAAGCATAATATGGCGAATAATATGAGTTAGATTGATAAAAATAAGAGTAATGAGTACAGCAATTGTAGTTCTATCGATCATATCTGCATAATATGATTAATAATATGAGTTAGATTGATAATAATAAGAATAATAAGTATAGTAATTATCATTCTACCGATCATATAAACATAATATGGCTAATAATATGAGTTAGATTGATAACAGTGAGTGTAATAAGTATAGTAATTGTCGTTCTATCGATCATATAAGCATAATATGGCTAATAATATGAGTTAGATTGATAATAATAAGAGTAATGAGTATAGAAATTGTCGTTCTGTCGATCATATCAGCATAATATGGCTAATAATATGAGTTAGATTGATAATAATAGGAGTAAGAAGTATAGTAATTGTCGTTCTATCGATCATATCTGCATAATATGGTTAATAATATGAGGTGGATTGATAACAGTGAGTGTAATAAGTATAGTAATTATCATTCTACCGATCATATAAACATAATATGGCTAATAATATGAGTTAGATTGCGAGCAGTGAGTGTAATAAGTATAGTAATTGTCGTTCTATCGATCATATAAGCATAATATGGCTAATAATATGAGTTAGATTGATAATAATAAGAGAAATAAGTATAGTAATTGTCGTTCTATCGATCATACAAGCATAATATGGCTAATAATATGAGTTAGATTGATAATAATAAGTGTAATAAGTATAGTAATTATCGTTCTATCGATCATATCTGCATAACATGATTAATAATATGAGTTAGATTGATAATAGTGAGTGTAATAAGTATAGTAATTGTCGTACTATCGATCATATAAGCATAATATGGCTAATAATATGAGTTAGATTGATAATAATAAGAGTAATGAGTATAGTAATTGTCGTTCTGTCGATCATATCTGCATAATATGGTTAATAATATGAGTTGGATCGATAACAGTGAGTGTAATAAGTATAGTAATTGTCGTTCTATCGATCATATAAGCATAATATGGCGAATAATATGAGTTAGATTGATAGCAGTGAGTGTAATAAGTATAGTAATTGTCGTTCTATCGATCATATAAGCATAATATGGCTAATAATATGAGTTAGATTGATAATAATAAGAGTAATGAGTATAGAAATTGTCGTTCTATCGATCATATAAGCATAATATGGCTAATAATATGAGTTAGATTGATAATAATAAGAGTAAAAAGTATAGTAATTGTCGTTCTATCGATCATATCTGCATAATATGGTTAATAATATGAGGTGGATTGATAACAGTGAGTGTAATAAGTATAGTAATTGTCGTTCTATCGATCATATAAGCATAATATGGCTAATAATATGAGTTAGATTGATAATAATAAGAGTAATGAGTATAGAAATTGTCGTTCTATCGATCATATAAGCACAATATGGCTAATAATATGAGTTCCATTGATAATAATAAGAGTAATAAGTATAGTAATTGTCGTTCTATCGATCATATAAGCATAATATGGCTAATAATATGAGTTAGATTGATAATAATAAGAGAAATAAGTATAGTAATTGTCGTTCTATCGATCATACAAGCATAATATGGCTAATAATATGAGTTAGATTGATAATAATAAGTGTAATAAGTATAGTAATTATCGTTCTATCGATCATATCTGCATAACATGATTAATAATATGAGTTAGATTGATAATAGTGAGTGTAATAAGTATAGTAATTGTCGTACTATCGATCATATAAGCATAATATGGCTAATAATATGAGTTAGATTGATAATAATAAGAGTAATGAGTATAGTAATTGTCGTTCTGTCGATCATATCTGCATAATATGGTTAATAATATGAGTTGGATCGATAACAGTGAGTGTAATAAGTATAGTAATTGTCGTTCTATCGATCATATAAGCATAATATGGCGAATAATATGAGTTAGATTGATAGCAGTGAGTGTAATAAGTATAGTAATTGTCGTTCTATCGATCATATAAGCATAATATGGCTAATAATATGAGTTAGATTGATAATAATAAGAGTAATGAGTATAGAAATTGTCGTTCTATCGATCATATAAGCATAATATGGCTAATAATATGAGTTAGATTGATAATAATAAGAGTAAAAAGTATAGTAATTGTCGTTCTATCGATCATATCTGCATAATATGGTTAATAATATGAGGTGGATTGATAACAGTGAGTGTAATAAGTATAGTAATTGTCGTTCTATCGATCATATAAGCACAATATGGCTAATAATATGAGTTCCATTGATAATAATAAGAGTAATAAGTATAGTAATTGTCGTTCTATCGATCATATCTGCATAATATGGTTAATAATATGAGGTGGATTGATAACAGTGAGTGTAATAAGTATAGTAATAGTCGTTCTATCGATCATATAAGCACAATATGGCTAATAATATGAGTTCCATTGATAATAATAAGAGTAATAAGTATAGTAATTGTTGTTCTATCGATCATATAAGCATAATATGGCTAATAATATGAGTTAGATTGATAACAGTGAGTGTAATAAGTATAGTAATTGTCGTTCTATCGATCATATAGCATATTATGGCGAATAATATGAGTTAGATTGATTATAATAAGAGTAATGAGTATAGAAATTGTCGTTCTATCGATCATATGAGCATAATATGGCTAATAATATGAGTTAGATTGATAATAATAAGAGTAAAAAGTATAGTAATTGTCGTTCTATCGATCATATCTGCATAATATGGTTAATAATATGAGGTGGATTGATAACAGTGAGTGTAATAAGTATAGTAATTGTCGTTCTATCGATCATATAAGCACAATATGGCTAATAATATGAGTTCCATTGATAACAATAAGAGTAATATGTATAGTAATTGTCGTTCTATCGATCATATAAGCATAATATGGCTAATAATATGAGTTAGATTGATAACAGTGAGTGTAATAAGTATAGTAATTGTCGTTCTATCGATCATATCTGCATAACATGGTTAATAATATGAGTTAGATTGATAATAGTGAGTGTAGTAAGTATAGTAATTGTCGTTCTATCGATCATATAAGCATAACATGGCTAATAATATGAGTTCCATTGATAATAATAAGAGTAATAAGTATAGTAATTGTCGTTCTATCGATCATATCTGCATAACATGGTAAATAATATGAGTTAGATTGATAATAGTGAGTGTAGTAAGTATAGTAATTGTCGTTCTATCGATCATATAAGCATAATATGGCTAATAATATGAGTTAGATTGATAACAGTGAGTGTAATAAGTATAGTAATTGTCGTTCTATCGATCATATAGCATATTATGGCGAATAATATGAGTTAGATTGATTATAATAAGAGTAATGAGTATAGAAATTGTCGTTCTATCGATCATATAAGCATAATATGGCTAATAATATGAGTTAGATTGATAATAATAAGAGTAAAAAGTATAGTAATTGTCGTTCTATCGATCATATCTGCATAATATGGTTAATAATATGAGGTGGATTGATAACAGTGAGTGTAATAAGTATAGTAATTGTCGTTCTATCGATCATATAAGCACAATATGGCTAATAATATGAGTTCCATTGATAATAATAAGAGTAATAAGTATAGTAATTGTCGTTCTATCGATCATATAAGCATAATATGGCTAATAATATGAGTTAGATTGATAATAATAAGAGAAATAAGTATAGTAATTGTCGTTCTATCGATCATATAAGCATAATATGGCTAATAATATGAGTTAGGTTGATAATAATAAGAGTAATGAGTATAGTAATTGTCGTTCTATCGATCATATAAGCATAACATGGCTAATAATATGAGTTCCATTGATAATAATAAGAGTAATAAGTATAGTAATTGTCGTTCTATCGATCATATCTGCATAACATGGTTAATAATATGAGTTAGATTGATAATAGTGAGTGTAGTAAGTATAGTAATTGTCGTTCTATCGATCATATAAGCATAATATGGCTAATAATATGAGTTAGATTGATAACAGTGAGTGTAATAAGTATAGTAATTGTCGTTCTATCGATCATATAAGCATAATATGGCTAATAATATGAGTTAGATTGATAATAATAAGAGTAATGAGTATAGAAATTGTCGTTCTGTCGATCATATCAGCATAATATGGCTAATAATATGAGTTAGATTGATAATAATAGGAGTAAGAAGTATAGTAATTGTCGTTCTATCGATCATATCTGCATAATATGGTTAATAATATGAGGTGGATTGATAACAGTGAGTGTAATAAGTATAGTAATTATCATTCTACCGATCATATAAACATAATATGGCTAATAATATGAGTTAGATTGCGAGCAGTGAGTGTAATAAGTATAGTAATTGTCGTTCTATCGATCATATAAGCATAATATGGCTAATAATATGAGTTAGATTGATAATAATAAGAGAAATAAGTATAGTAATTGTCGTTCTATCGATCATACAAGCATAATATGGCTAATAATATGAGTTAGATTGATAATAATAAGTGTAATAAGTATAGTAATTATCGTTCTATCGATCATATCTGCATAACATGATTAATAATATGAGTTAGATTGATAATAGTGAGTGTAATAAGTATAGTAATTGTCGTACTATCGATCATATAAGCATAATATGGCTAATAATATGAGTTCCATTGATAATAATAAGAGTAATAAGTATAGTAATTGTCGTTCTATCGATCATATCTGCATAATATGGTTAATAATATGAGGTGGATTGATAACAGTGAGTGTAATAAGTATAGTAATTGTCGTTCTATCGATCATATAAGCACAATATGGCTAATAATATGAGTTCCATTGATAATAATAAGAGTAATATGTATAGTAATTGTCGTTCTATCGATCATATAAGCATAATATGGCTAATAATATGAGTTAGATTGATAACAGTGAGTGTAATAAGTATAGTAATTGTCGTTCTATCGATCATATCTGCATAACATGGTTAATAATATGAGTTAGATTGATAATAGTGAGTGTAGTAAGTATAGTAATTGTCGTTCTATCGATCATATCTGCATAATATGGTTAATAATATGAGGTGGATTGATAACAGTGAGTGTAATAAGTATAGTAATTGTCGTTCTATCGATCATATAAGCACAATATGGCTAATAATATGAGTTCCATTGATAATAATAAGAGTAATAAGTATAGTAATTGTCGTTCTATCGATCATATAAGCATAATATGGCTAATAATATGAGTTAGATTGATAATAATAAGAGAAATAAGTATAGTAATTGTCGTTCTATCGATCATATAAGCATAATATGGCTAATAATATGAGTTAGGTTGATAATAATAAGAGTAATGAGTATAGTAATTGTCGTTCTATCGATCATATAAGCATAACATGGCTAATAATATGAGTTCCATTGATAATAATAAGAGTAATAAGTATAGTAATTGTCGTTCTATCGATCATATCTGCATAACATGGTTAATAATATGAGTTAGATTGATAATAGTGAGTGTAGTAAGTATAGTAATTGTCGTTCTATCGATCATATAAGCATAATATGGCTAATAATATGAGTTAGATTGATAACAGTGAGTGTAATAAGTATAGTAATTGTCGTTCTATCGATCATATAAGCATAATATGGCTAATAATATGAGTTAGATTGATAATAATAAGAGTAATGAGTATAGAAATTGTCGTTCTGTCGATCATATCAGCATAATATGGCTAATAATATGAGTTAGATTGATAATAATAGGAGTAAGAAGTATAGTAATTGTCGTTCTATCGATCATATCTGCATAATATGGTTAATAATATGAGGTGGATTGATAACAGTGAGTGTAATAAGTATAGTAATTATCATTCTACCGATCATATAAACATAATATGGCTAATAATATGAGTTAGATTGCGAGCAGTGAGTGTAATAAGTATAGTAATTGTCGTTCTATCGATCATATAAGCATAATATGGCTAATAATATGAGTTAGATTGATAATAATAAGAGAAATAAGTATAGTAATTGTCGTTCTATCGATCATACAAGCATAATATGGCTAATAATATGAGTTAGATTGATAATAATAAGTGTAATAAGTATAGTAATTATCGTTCTATCGATCATATCTGCATAACATGATTAATAATATGAGTTAGATTGATAATAGTGAGTGTAATAAGTATAGTAATTGTCGTACTATCGATCATATAAGCATAATATGGCTAATAATATGAGTTCCATTGATAATAATAAGAGTAATAAGTATAGTAATTGTCGTTCTATCGATCATATCTGCATAATATGGTTAATAATATGAGGTGGATTGATAACAGTGAGTGTAATAAGTATAGTAATTGTCGTTCTATCGATCATATAAGCACAATATGGCTAATAATATGAGTTCCATTGATAATAATAAGAGTAATAAGTATAGTAATTGTCGTTCTATCGATCATATAAGCATAATATGGCTAATAATATGAGTTAGATTGATAACAGTGAGTGTAATAAGTATAGTAATTGTCGTTCTATCGATCATATAGCATATTATGGCGAATAATATGAGTTAGATTGATTATAATAAGAGTAATGAGTATAGAAATTGTCGTTCTATCGATCATATAAGCATAATATGGCTAATAATATGAGTTAGATTGATAATAATAAGAGTAAAAAGTATAGTAATTGTCGTTCTATCGATCATATCTGCATAATATGGTTAATAATATGAGGTGGATTGATAACAGTGAGTGTAATAAGTATAGTAATTGTCGTTCTATCGATCATATAAGCACAATATGGCTAATAATATGAGTTCCATTGATAATAATAAGAGTAATAAGTATAGTAATTGTCGTTCTATCGATCATATAAGCATAATATGGCTAATAATATGAGTTAGATTGATAACAGTGAGTGTAATAAGTATAGTAATTGTCGTTCTATCGATCATATAAGCATAATATGGCGAATAATATGAGTTAGATTGATAAAAATAAGAGTAGTGAGTACAGCCATTGTAGTTCTATCGATCATATCTGCATAATATGATTAATAATATGAGTTAGATTGATAATAATAAGAATAATAAGTATAGTAATTATCATTCTACCGATCATATAAACATAATATGGCTAATAATATGAGTTAGATTGATAACAGTGAGTGTAATAAGTATAGTAATTGTCGTTCTATCGATCATATAAGCATAATATGGCTAATAATATGAGTTAGATTGATAATAATAAGAGTAATGAGTATAGAAATTGTCGTTCTGTCGATCATATCAGCATAATATGGCTAATAATATGAGTTAGATTGATAATAATAGGAGTAAGAAGTATAGTAATTGTCGTTCTATCGATCATATCTGCATAATATGGTTAATAATATGAGGTGGATTGATAACAGTGAGTGTAATAAGTATAGTAATTATCATTCTACCGATCATATAAACATAATATGGCTAATAATATGAGTTAGATTGCGAGCAGTGAGTGTAATAAGTATAGTAATTGTCGTTCTATCGATCATATAAGCATAATATGGCTAATAATATGAGTTAGATTGATAATAATAAGAGAAATAAGTATAGTAATTGTCGTTCTATCGATCATACAAGCATAATATGGCTAATAATATGAGTTAGATTGATAATAATAAGTGTAATAAGTATAGTAATTATCGTTCTATCGATCATATCTGCATAACATGATTAATAATATGAGTTAGATTGATAATAGTGAGTGTAATAAGTATAGTAATTGTCGTACTATCGATCATATAAGCATAATATGGCTAATAATATGAGTTAGATTGATAATAATAAGAGTAATGAGTATAGTAATTGTCGTTCTGTCGATCATATCTGCATAATATGGTTAATAATATGAGTTGGATCGATAACAGTGAGTGTAATAAGTATAGTAATTGTCGTTCTATCGATCATATAAGCATAATATGGCGAATAATATGAGTTAGATTGATAGCAGTGAGTGTAATAAGTATAGTAATTGTCGTTCTATCGATCATATAAGCATAATATGGCTAATAATATGAGTTAGATTGATAATAATAAGAGTAATGAGTATAGAAATTGTCGTTCTATCGATCATATAAGCATAATATGGCTAATAATATGAGTTAGATTGATAATAATAAGAGTAAAAAGTATAGTAATTGTCGTTCTATCGATCATATCTGCATAATATGGTTAATAATATGAGGTGGATTGATAACAGTGAGTGTAATAAGTATAGTAATTGTCGTTCTATCGATCATATAAGCACAATATGGCTAATAATATGAGTTCCATTGATAATAATAAGAGTAATAAGTATAGTAATTGTCGTTCTATCGATCATATCTGCATAATATGGTTAATAATATGAGGTGGATTGATAACAGTGAGTGTAATAAGTATAGTAATAGTCGTTCTATCGATCATATAAGCACAATATGGCTAATAATATGAGTTCCATTGATAATAATAAGAGTAATAAGTATAGTAATTGTCGTTCTATCGATCATATAAGCATAATATGGCTAATAATATGAGTTAGATTGATAATAATAAGAGAAATAAGTATAGTAATTGTCGTTCTATCGATCATACAAGCATAATATGGCTAATAATATGAGTTAGATTGATAATAATAAGTGTAATAAGTATAGTAATTATCGTTCTATCGATCATATCTGCATAACATGATTAATAATATGAGTTAGATTGATAATAGTGAGTGTAATAAGTATAGTAATTGTCGTACTATCGATCATATAAGCATAATATGGCTAATAATATGAGTTAGATTGATAATAATAAGAGTAATGAGTATAGTAATTGTCGTTCTGTCGATCATATCTGCATAATATGGTTAATAATATGAGTTGGAACGATAACAGTGAGTGTAATAAGTATAGTAATTGTCGTTCTATCGATCATATAAGCATAATATGGCGAATAATATGAGTTAGATTGATAGCAGTGAGTGTAATAAGTATAGTAATTGTCGTTCTATCGATCATATAAGCATAATATGGCTAATAATATGAGTTAGATTGATAATAATAAGAGTAATGAGTATAGAAATTGTCGTTCTATCGATCATATAAGCATAATATGGCTAATAATATGAGTTAGATTGATAATAATAAGAGTAAAAAGTATAGTAATTGTCGTTCTATCGATCATATCTGCATAATATGGTTAATAATATGAGGTGGATTGATAACAGTGAGTGTAATAAGTATAGTAATTGTCGTTCTATCGATCATATAAGCACAATATGGCTAATAATATGAGTTCCATTGATAATAATAAGAGTAATAAGTATAGTAATTGTCGTTCTATCGATCATATCTGCATAATATGGTTAATAATATGAGGTGGATTGATAACAGTGAGTGTAATAAGTATAGTAATAGTCGTTCTATCGATCATATAAGCACAATATGGCTAATAATATGAGTTCCATTGATAATAATAAGAGTAATAAGTATAGTAATTGTCGTTCTATCGATCATATAAGCATAATATGGCTAATAATATGAGTTAGATTGATAACAGTGAGTGTAATAAGTATAGTAATTGTCGTTCTATCGATCATATAGCATATTATGGCGAATAATATGAGTTAGATTGATTATAATAAGAGTAATGAGTATAGAAATTGTCGTTCTATCGATCATATGAGCATAATATGGCTAATAATATGAGTTAGATTGATAATAATAAGAGTAAAAAGTATAGTAATTGTCGTTCTATCGATCATATCTGCATAATATGGTTAATAATATGAGGTGGATTGATAACAGTCAGTGTAATAAGTATAGTAATTGTCGTTCTATCGATCATATAAGCACAATATGGCTAATAATATGAGTTCCATTGATAATAATAAGAGTAATATGTATAGTAATTGTCGTTCTATCGATCATATAAGCATAATATGGCTAATAATATGAGTTAGATTGATAACAGTGAGTGTAATAAGTATAGTAATTGTCGTTCTATCGATCATATAAGCACAATATGGCTAATAATATGAGTTCCATTGATAATAATAAGAGTAATAAGTATAGTAATTGTCGTTCTATCGATCATATAAGCATAATATGGCTAATAATATGAGTTAGATTGATAACAGTGAGTGTAATAAGTATAGTAATTGTCGTTCTATCGATCATATAGCATATTATGGCGAATAATATGAGTTAGATTGATTATAATAAGAGTAATGAGTATAGAAATTGTCGTTCTATCGATCATATAAGCATAATATGGCTAATAATATGAGTTAGATTGATAATAATAAGAGTAAAAAGTATAGTAATTGTCGTTCTATCGATCATATCTGCATAATATGGTTAATAATATGAGGTGGATTGATAACAGTGAGTGTAATAAGTATAGTAATTGTCGTTCTATCGATCATATAAGCACAATATGGCTAATAATATGAGTTCCATTGATAATAATAAGAGTAATAAGTATAGTAATTGTCGTTCTATCGATCATATAAGCATAATATGGCTAATAATATGAGTTAGATTGATAACAGTGAGTGTAATAAGTATAGTAATTGTCGTTCTATCGATCATATAAGCATAATATGGCGAATAATATGAGTTAGATTGATAAAAATAAGAGTAATGAGTACAGCAATTGTAGTTCTATCGATCATATCTGCATAATATGATTAATAATATGAGTTAGATTGATAATAATAAGAATAATAAGTATAGTAATTATCATTCTACCGATCATATAAACATAATATGGCTAATAATATGAGTTAGATTGATAGCAGTGAGAGTAATAAGTATAGTAATTGTCGTTCTATCGATCATATAAGCATAATATGGCTAATAATGTGAGTTAGATTGATAATAATAAGAGAAATAAGTATAGTAATTGTCGTTCTATCGATCATATAAGCATAATATGGCTAATAATATGAGTTAGATTGATAATAATAAGAGTAATGAGTATAGTAATTGTCGTTCTATCGATCATATAAGCATAACATGGCTAATAATATGAGTTCCATTGATAATAATAAGAGTAATAAGTATAGTAATTGTCGTTCTATCGATCATATAAGCATAATATGGCGAATAATATGAGTTAGATTGATAAAGATAAGAGTAATGAGTATAGTAATTGTAGTTCTATCGATCATATCTGCATAATATGATTAATAATATGAGTTAGATTGATAATAATAAGAGTAATGAGTATAGTAATTGTCGTTCTATCGATCATATCTGCATAATATGGTTAATAATATGAGTTGGATTGATAACAGTGAGTGTAATAAGTATAGTAATTGTCGTTCGATCGATCATATTAGCATAATATGGCTAATAATATGAGTTAGATTGATAATAATAAGAGTAATGAGTATAGTAATTGTCGCCCAAGGATCATATAAGCATAACATGGTTAATAATCTCAGTTAGATTGATAATAGTGAGTGTAATACGTATAGTAATTGTCGTTCTATCGGTCATATAACTATAATATGGCTAATAATACGAGTTGGATTGATAATAGTGAGTGTAATAAGTATAGTAATTGTCGTTCTATCGATCATATAAGCATAATATGGCGAATAATATGAGTTAGATTGATAGCAGTGAGTGTAATAAGTATAGTAATTGTCGTTCTATCGATCATATAAGCATAATATGGCTAATAATATGAGTTAGATTGATAATAGTGAGTGTAATAAGTATAGTAATTGTCGTACTATCGATCATATAAGCATAATATGGCTAATAATATGAGTTAGATTGATAATAATAAGAGTAATGAGTATAGTAATTGTCCTTCTATCGATCATATCTGCATAATATGGTTAATAATATGAGTTGGATCGATAACAGTGAGTGTAATAAGTATAGTAATTGTCGTTCTATCGATCATATAAGCATAATGTGGCTAATAATATGAGTTAGATTGATAATAATAAGAGAAATAAGTATAGTGATTGTCGTTCTATCGATCATATAAGCATAATATGGCTAATAATATGAGTTAGATTGATAACAATAAGAGTAATGAGTATAGTAATTGTCGTTCTATCGATCATATAAGCATAATATGGCTAATAATATGAGTTAGATTGATAATAATAAGAGTAAAAAGTATAGTAATTGTCGTTCTATCGATCATATCTGCATAATATGGTTAATAATATGAGGTGGATTGATAACAGTGAGTGTAATAAGTATAGTAATTGTCGTTCTATCGATCATATAAGCACAATATGGCTAATAATATGAGTTCCATTGATAATAATAAGAGTAATAAGTATAGTAATTGTCGTTCTATCGATCATATAAGCATAATATGGCTAATAATATGAGTTAGATTGATAACAGTGAGTGTAATAAGTATAGTAATTGTCGTTCTAACGATCATATAGCATAATATGGCGAATAATATGAGTTAGATTGATAATAATAAGAGTAATGAGTATAGTAATTGTCGCCCAGGGATCATATAAGCATAACATGGTTAATAATCTCAGTTAGATTGATAATAGTGAGTGTAATAAGTATAGTAATTGTCGTTCTATCGGTCATATAACTATAATATGGATAATAATATGAGTTGGATTGATAATAGTGAGTGTAATAAGTATAGTAATTGTCGTTCTATCGATCATATAAGCATAATATGGTTAATAATATGAGTTAGATTGATAACAGTGAGTGTAATAAGTATAGTAATTGTCGTTCTATCGATGATATAAGCATAATATGGCGAATAATATGAGGTAGATTGATAAAAATAAGAGAAATGAGTATAGTAATTGTAGTTCTATCGATCATATCTGCATAATATGATTAACAATATGAGTTAGATTGATAATAATAAGAGTAATAAGTATAGTAATTATCATTCTACCGACCATATAAACATAATATGGCTAATAATATGAGTTAGATTGCGAGAAGTGAGTGTAATAAGTATAGTAATTGACGTTCTATCTATCATATAAGCATAATATGGCTAATAATATGAGTTAGATTGATAATAATAAGAGAAATAAGTATAGTAATTGTCGTTCTATCGATCATACAAGCATAATATGGCTAATAATATGAGTTAGATTGATAATAATAAGTGTAATAAGTATAGTAATTGTAGTTCTATCGATCATATCTGCATAATATGATTAATAATATGAGTTAGATTGATAATAATAAGAGTAATGAGTATAGTAATTGTCGTTCTATCGATCATATCTGCATAATATGGTTAATAATATGAGTTGGATTGATAACAGTGAGTGTAATAAGTATAGTAATTGTCGTTCTATCGATCATATTAGCATAATATGGCTAATAATATGAGTTAGATTGATAATAATAAGAGTAATGAGTATAGTAATTGTCGCCCAAGGATCATATAAGCATAACATGGTTAATAATCTCAGTTAGATTGATAATAGTGAGTGTAATAAGTATAGTAATTGTCGTTCTATCGGTCATATAACTATAATATGGCTAATAATACGAGTTGGATTGATAATAGTGAGTGTAATAAGTATAGTAATTGTCGTTCTATCGATCATATAAGCATAATATGGCGAATAATATGAGTTAGATTGATAGCAGTGAGTGTAATAAGTATAGTAATTGTCGTTCTATCGATCATATAAGCATAATATGGCTAATAATATGAGTTAGATTGATAATAGTGAGTGTAATAAGTATAGTAATTGTCGTACTATCGATCATATAAGCATAATATGGCTAATAATATGAGTTAGATTGATAATAATAAGAGTAATGAGTATAGTAGTTGTCGTTCTATCGATCATATCTGCATAATATGGTTAATAATATGAGTTGGATCGATAACAGTGAGTGTAATAAGTATAGTAATTGTCGTTCTATCGATCATATAAGCACAATATGGCTAATAATATGAGTTCCATTGATAATAATAAGAGTAATGAGTATAGTAATTGTCGTTCTATCGATCATATAAGCACAATATGGCTAATAATATGAGTTCCATTGATAATAATAAGAGTAATAAGTATAGTAATTGTCGTTCTATCGATCATATAAGCATAATATGGCTAATAATATGAGTTAGATTGATAACAGTGAGTGTAATAAGTATAGTAATTGTCGTTCTATCGATCATATAGCATATTATGGCGAATAATATGAGTTAGATTGATAATAATAAGAGTAATGAGTATAGAAATTGTCGTTCTATCGATCATATAAGCATAATATGGCTAATAATATGAGTTAGATTGATAATAATAAGAGTAAAAAGTATAGTAATTGTCGTTCTATCGATCATATCTGCATAATATGGTTAATAATATGAGGTGGATTGATAACAGTGAGTGTAATAAGTATAGTAATTGTCGTTCTATCGATCATATAAGCACAATATGGCTAATAATATGAGTTCCATTGATAATAATAAGAGTAATAAGTATAGTAATTGTCGTTCTATCGATCATATAAGCATAATATGGCTAATAATATGAGTTAGATTGATAACAGTGAGTGTAATAAGTATAGTAATTGTCGTTCTATCGATCATATAAGCATAATATGGCGAATAATATGAGTTAGATTGATAAAAATAAGAGTAATGAGTACAGCAATTGTAGTTCTATCGATCATATCTGCATAATATGATTAATAATATGAGTTAGATTGATAATAATAAGAATAATAAGTATAGTAATTATCATTCTACCGATCATATAAACATAATATGGCTAATAATATGAGTTAGATTGATAGCAGTGAGAGTAATAAGTATAGTAATTGTCGTTCTATCGATCATATAAGCATAATATGGCTAATAATGTGAGTTAGATTGATAATAATAAGAGAAATAAGTATAGTAATTGTCGTTCTATCGATCATATAAGCATAATATGGCTAATAATATGAGTTAGATTGATAATAATAAGAGTAATGAGTATAGTAATTGTCGTTCTATCGATCATATAAGCATAACATGGCTAATAATATGAGTTCCATTGATAATAATAAGAGTAATAAGTATAGTAATTGTCGTTCTATCGATCATATAAGCATAATATGGCGAATAATATGAGTTAGATTGATAAAGATAAGAGTAATGAGTATAGTAATTGTAGTTCTATCGATCATATCTGCATAATATGATTAATAATATGAGTTAGATTGATAATAATAAGAGTAATGAGTATAGTAATTGTCGTTCTATCGATCATATCTGCATAATATGGTTAATAATATGAGTTGGATTGATAACAGTGAGTGTAATAAGTATAGTAATTGTCGTTCGATCGATCATATTAGCATAATATGGCTAATAATATGAGTTAGATTGATAATAATAAGAGTAATGAGTATAGTAATTGTCGCCCAAGGATCATATAAGCATAACATGGTTAATAATCTCAGTTAGATTGATAATAGTGAGTGTAATACGTATAGTAATTGTCGTTCTATCGGTCATATAACTATAATATGGCTAATAATACGAGTTGGATTGATAATAGTGAGTGTAATAAGTATAGTAATTGTCGTTCTATCGATCATATAAGCATAATATGGCGAATAATATGAGTTAGATTGATAGCAGTGAGTGTAATAAGTATAGTAATTGTCGTTCTATCGATCATATAAGCATAATATGGCTAATAATATGAGTTAGATTGATAATAGTGAGTGTAATAAGTATAGTAATTGTCGTACTATCGATCATATAAGCATAATATGGCAAATAATATGAGTTAGATTGATAATAATAAGAGTAATGAGTATAGTAATTGTCCTTCTATCGATCATATCTGCATAATATGGTTAATAATATGAGTTGGATCGATAACAGTGAGTGTAATAAGTATAGTAATTGTCGTTCTATCGATCATATAAGCATAATGTGGCTAATAATATGAGTTAGATTGATAATAATAAGAGAAATAAGTATAGTGATTGTCGTTCTATCGATCATATAAGCATAATATGGCTAATAATATGAGTTAGATTGATAACAATAAGAGTAATGAGTATAGTAATTGTCGTTCTATCGATCATATAAGCATAATATGGCTAATAATATGAGTTAGATTGATAATAATAAGAGTAAAAAGTATAGTAATTGTCGTTCTATCGATCATATCTGCATAATATGGTTAATAATATGAGGTGGATTGATAACAGTGAGTGTAATAAGTATAGTAATTGTCGTTCTATCGATCATATAAGCACAATATGGCTAATAATATGAGTTCCATTGAT
This sequence comes from Megachile rotundata, assembly GCF_050947335.1. Taxonomy (NCBI): domain Eukaryota; kingdom Metazoa; phylum Arthropoda; class Insecta; order Hymenoptera; family Megachilidae; genus Megachile; species Megachile rotundata. The sequence goes on from NW_027473650.1 coordinate 41,861, forward strand.
AATAATAAGAGTAATAAGTATAGTAATTGTCGTTCTATCGATCATATAAGCATAATATGGCTAATAATATGAGTTAGATTGATAACAGTGAGTGTAATAAGTATAGTAATTGTCGTTCTAACGATCATATAGCATAATATAGCGAATAATATGAGTTAGATTGATAATAATAAGAGTAATGAGTATAGTAATTGTCGCCCAGGGATCATATAAGCATAACATGGTTAATAATCTCAGTTAGATTGATAATAGTGAGTGTAATAAGTATAGTAATTGTCGTTCTATCGGTCATATAACTATAATATGGATAATAATATGAGTTGGATTGATAATAGTGAGTGTAATAAGTATAGTAATTGTCGTTCTATCGATCATATAAGCATAATATGGTTAATAATATGAGTTAGATTGATAACAGTGAGTGTAATAAGTATAGTAATTGTCGTTCTATCGATGATATAAGCATAATATGGCGAATAATATGAGGTAGATTGATAAAAATAAGAGAAATGAGTATAGTAATTGTAGTTCTATCGATCATATCTGCATAATATGATTAACAATATGAGTTAGATTGATAATAATAAGAGTAATAAGTATAGTAATTATCATTCTACCGACCATATAAACATAATATGGCTAATAATATGAGTTAGATTGCGAGAAGTGAGTGTAATAAGTATAGTAATTGACGTTCTATCTATCATATAAGCATAATATGGCTAATAATATGAGTTAGATTGATAATAATAAGAGAAATAAGTATAGTAATTGTCGTTCTATCGATCATACAAGCATAATATGGCTAATAATATGAGTTAGATTGATAATAATAAGTGTAATAAGTATAGTAATTATCGTTCTATCGATCATATCTGCATAACATGATTAATAATATGAGTTAGATTGATAATAGTGAGTGTAATAAGTATAGTAATTGTCGTACTATCGATCATATAAGCATAATATGGCTAATAATATGAGTTAGATTGATAATAATAAGAGTAATGAGTATAGTAATTGTCGTTCTATCGATCATATCTGCATAATATGGTTAATAATATGAGTTGGATCGATAACAGTGAGTGTAATAAGTATAGTAATTGTCGTTCTATCGATCATATAAGCATAATATGGATAATAATATGAGTTAGATTGATAATAATAAGAGTAATGAGTATAGTAATTTTCGTTCTATCGATCATATATGCATAATATGGCTAATAATATGAGTTAGATTGATAATAATAAGAGTAATGAGTATAGTAATTGTCGCCCAACGATCATATAAGCATAACATGGTTAATAATCTCAGTTAGATTGATAATAGTGAGTGTAATAAGTATAGTAATTGTCGTTCTATCGGTCATATAACTATAATATGGCTAATAATATGAGTTAGATTGATAATAGTGAGTGTAATAAGTATAGTAATTGTCGTTCTATCGATCATATAAGCATAATATGGCTAATAATATGAGTTAGATTGATAACAGTGAGTGTAATAAGTATAGTAATTGTCGTTCTATCGATCATATAAGCATAATATGGCGAATAATATGAGGTAGATTGATAAAAATAAGAGTAATGAGTATAGTAATTGTAGTTCTATCGATCATATCTGCATAATATGATTAACAATATGAGTTAGATTGATAATAATAAGAGTAATAAGTATAGTAATTATCATTCGACCGATCATATAAGCACAATATGGCTAATAATATGAGTTCCATTGATAATAATAAGAGTAATAAGTATAGTAATTGTCGTTCTATCGATCATATAAGCATAATATGGCTAATAATATGAGTTAGATTGATAACAGTGAGTGTAATAAGTATAGTAATTGTCGTTCTATCGATCATATAAGCATAATGTGGCTAATAATATGAGTTAGATTGATAATAATAAGAGAAGTAAGTTTAGTGATTGTCGTTCTATCGATCATATAAGCATAATATGGCTAATAATATGAGTTAGATTGATAACAATAAGAGTAATGTGTATAGTAATTGTCGTTCTATCGATCATATAAGCATAATATGGCTAATAATCTGAGTTAGATTGATAATAATAAGAGTAAAAAGTATAGTAATTGTCGTTCTATCGATCATATCTGCATAATATGGTTAATAATATGAGGTGGATTGATAACAGTGAGTGTAATAAGTATAGTAATTGTCGTTCTATCGATCATATAAGCACAATATGGCTAATAATATGAGTTCCATTGATAATAATAAGAGTAATAAGTATAGTAATTGTCGTTCTATCGATCATATAAGCACAATATGGCTAATAATATGAGTTCCATTGATAATAATAAGAGTAATAAGTATAGTAATTGTCGTTCTATCGATCATATAAGCATAATATGGCTAATAGTATGAGTTAGATTGATAACAGTGAGTGTAATAAGTATAGTAATTGTCGTTCTATCGATCATATAAGCATAATATGGCGAATAATATGAGTTAGATTGATAAAAATAAGAGTAATGAGTATAGTAATTGTAGTTCTATCGATCATATCTGCATAATATGATTAATAATATGAGTTAGATTGATAATAATAAGAATAATAAGTATAGTAATTATCATTCTACCGATCATATAAACATAATATGGCTAATAATATGAGTTAGATTGATAGCAGTGAGTGTAATAAGTATAGTAATTGTCGTTCTATCGATCATATAAGCATAATATGGCTAATAATATGAGTTAGATTCATAATAATAAGAGAAATAAGTATAGTAATTGTCGTTCCATCGATCATATAAGCATAATATGGCTAATAATATGAGTTAGGTTGATAATAATAAGAGTAATGAGTATAGTAATTGTCGTTCTATCGATCATATAAGCATAACATGGCTAATAATATGAGTTCCATTGATAATAATAAGAGTAATAAGTATAGTAATTGTCGTTCTATCGATCATATCTGCATAACATGGTTAATAATATGAGTTAGATTGATAATAGTGAGTGTAGTAAGTATAGTAATTGTCGTTCTATCGATCATATAAGCATAATATGGCTAATAATATGAGTTAGATTGATAACAGTGAGTGTAATAAGTATAGTAATTGTCGTTCTATCGATCATATAAGCATAATATGGCTAATAATATGAGTTAGATTGATAATAATAAGAGTAATGAGTATAGAAATTGTCGTTCTGTCGATCATATCAGCATAATATGGCTAATAATATGAGTTAGATTGATAATAATGGGAGTAAGAAGTATAGTAATTGTCGTTCTATCGATCATATCTGCATAATATGGTTAATAATATGAGGTGGATTGATAACAGTGAGTGTAATAAGTATAGTAATTATCATTCTACCGATCATATAAACATAATATGGCTAATAATATGAGTTAGATTGCGAGCAGTGAGTGTAATAAGTATAGTAATTGTCGTTCTATCGATCATATAAGCATAATATGGCTAATAATATGAGTTAGATTGATAATAATAAGAGAAATAAGTATAGTAATTGTCGTTCTATCGATCATACAAGCATAATATGGCTAATAATATGAGTTAGATTGATAATAATAAGTGTAATAAGTATAGTAATTATCGTTCTATCGATCATATCTGCATAACATGATTAATAATATGAGTTAGATTGATAATAGTGAGTGTAATAAGTATAGTAATTGTCGTACTATCGATCATATAAGCATAATATGGCTAATAATATGAGTTAGATTGATAATAATAAGAGTAATGAGTATAGTAATTGTCGTTCTGTCGATCATATCTGCATAATATGGTTAATAATATGAGTTGGATCGATAACAGTGAGTGTAATAAGTATAGTAATTGTCGTTCTATCGATCATATAAGCATAATATGGCGAATAATATGAGTTAGATTGATAGCAGTGAGTGTAATAAGTATAGTAATTGTCGTTCTATCGATCATATAAGCATAATATGGCTAATAATATGAGTTAGATTGATAATAATAAGAGTAATGAGTATAGAAATTGTCGTTCTATCGATCATATAAGCATAATATGGCTAATAATATGAGTTCCATTGATAATAATAAGAGTAATAAGTATAGTAATTGTCGTTCTATCGATCATATCTGCATAATATGGTTAATAATATGAGGTGGATTGATATCAGTGAGTGTAATAAGTATAGTAATTGTCGTTCTATCGATCATATAAGCACAATATGGCTAATAATATGAGTTCAATTGATAATAATAAGAGTAATAAGTATAGTAATTGTCGTTCTATCGATCATATAAGCATAATATGGCTAATAATATGAGTTAGATTGATAACAGTGAGTGTAATAAGTATAGTAATTGTCGTTCTATCGATCATATAGCATATTATGGCGAATAATATGAGTTAGATTGATTATAATAAGAGTAATGAGTATAGAAATTGTCGTTCTATCGATCATATAAGCATAATATGGCTAATAATATGAGTTAGATTGATAATAATAAGAGTAAAAAGTATAGTAATTGTCGTTCTATCGATCATATCTGCATAATATGGTTAATAATATGAGGTGGATTGATAACAGTGAGTGTAATAAGTATAGTAATTGTCGTTCTATCGATCATATAAGCACAATATGGCTAATAATATGAGTTCCATTGATAATAATAAGAGTAATAAGTATAGTAATTGTCGTTCTATCGATCATATAAGCATAATATGGCTAATAATATGAGTTAGATTGATAACAGTGAGTGTAATAAGTATAGTAATTGTCGTTCTATCGATCATATAAGCATAATATGGCGAATAATATGAGTTAGATTGATAAAAATAAGAGTAATGAGTACAGCAATTGTAGTTCTATCGATCATATCTGCATAATATGATTAATAATATGAGTTAGATTGATAATAATAAGAATAATAAGTATAGTAATTATCATTCTACCGATCATATAAACATAATATGGCTAATAATATGAGTTAGATTGATAGCAGTGAGAGTAATAAGTATAGTAATTGTCGTTCTATCGATCATATAAGCATAATATGGCTAATAATGTGAGTTAGATTGATAATAATAAGAGAAATAAGTATAGTAATTGTCGTTCTATCGATCATATAAGCATAATATGGCTAATAATATGAGTTAGATTGATAATAATAAGAGTAATGAGTATAGTAATTGTCGTTCTATCGATCATATAAGCATAACATGGCTAATAATATGAGTTCCATTGATAATAATAAGAGTAATAAGTATAGTAATTGTCGTTCTATCGATCATATAAGCATAATATGGCGAATAATATGAGTTAGATTGATAAAGATAAGAGTAATGAGTATAGTAATTGTAGTTCTATCGATCATATCTGCATAATATGATTAATAATATGAGTTAGATTGATAATAATAAGAGTAATGAGTATAGTAATTGTCGTTCTATCGATCATATCTGCATAATATGGTTAATAATATGAGTTGGATTGATAACAGTGAGTGTAATAAGTATAGTAATTGTCGTTCTATCGATCATATTAGCATAATATGGCTAATAATATGAGTTAGATTGATAATAATAAGAGTAATGAGTATAGTAATTGTCGCCCAAGGATCATATAAGCATAACATGGTTAATAATCTCAGTTAGATTGATAATAGTGAGTGTAATAAGTATAGTAATTGTCGTTCTATCGGTCATATAACTATAATATGGCTAATAATACGAGTTGGATTGATAATAGTGAGTGTAATAAGTATAGTAATTGTCGTTCTATCGATCATATAAGCATAATATGGCGAATAATATGAGTTAGATTGATAGCAGTGAGTGTAATAAGTATAGTAATTGTCGTTCTATCGATCATATAAGCATAATATGGCTAATAACATGAGTTAGATTGATAATAGTGAGTGTAATAAGTATAGTAATTGTCGTACTATCGATCATATAAGCATAATATGGCTAATAATATGAGTTAGATTGATAATAATAAGAGTAATGAGTATAGTAGTTGTCGTTCTATCGATCATATCTGCATAATATGGTTAATAATATGAGTTGGATCGATAACAGTGAGTGTAATAAGTATAGTAATTGTCGTTCTATCGATCATATAAGCACAATATGGCTAATAATATGAGTTCCATTGATAATAATAAGAGTAATGAGTATAGTAATTGTCGTTCTATCGATCATATAAGCACAATATGGCTAATAATATGAGTTCCATTGATAATAATAAGAGTAATAAGTATAGTAATTGTCGTTCTATCGATCATATAAGCATAATATGGCTAATAATATGAGTTAGATTGATAACAGTGAGTGTAATAAGTATAGTAATTGTCGTTCTATCGATCATATAGCATATTATGGCGAATAATATGAGTTAGATTGATAATAATAAGAGTAATGAGTATAGAAATTGTCGTTCTATCGATCATATAAGCATAATATGGCTAATAATATGAGTTAGATTGATAATAATAAGAGTAAAAAGTATAGTAATTGTCGTTCTATCGATCATATCTGCATAATATGGTTAATAATATGAGGTGGATTGATAACAGTGAGTGTAATAAGTATAGTAATTGTCGTTCTATCGATCATATAAGCACAATATGGCTAATAATATGAGTTCCATTGATAATAATAAGAGTAATAAGTATAGTAATTGTCGTTCTATCGATCATATAAGCATAATATGGCTAATAATATGAGTTAGATTGATAACAGTGAGTGTAATAAGTATAGTAATTGTCGTTCTATAGATCATATAAGCATAATATGGCGAATAATATGAGTTAGATTGATAGCAGTGAGTGTAATAAGTATAGTAATTGTCGTTCTATCGATCATATAAGCATAATATGGCTAATAATATGAGTTAGATTGATAATAGTGAGTGTAATAAGTATAGTAATTGTCGTACTATCGATCATATAAGCATAATATGGCTAATAATATGAGTTAGATTGATAATAATAAGAGTAATGAGTATAGTAATTGTCCTTCTATCGATCATATCTGCATAATATGGTTAATAATATGAGTTGGATCGATAACAGTGAGTGTAATAAGTATAGTAATTGTCGTTCTATCGATCATATAAGCATAATGTGGCTAATAATATGAGTTAGATTGATAATAATAAGAGAAATAAGTATAGTGATTGTCGTTCTATCGATCATATAAGCATAATATGGCTAATAATATGAGTTAGATTGATAACAATAAGAGTAATGAGTATAGTAATTGTCGTTCTATCGATCATATAAGCATAATATGGCTAATAATATGAGTTAGATTGATAATAATAAGAGAAATAAGTATAGTAATTGTCGTTCTATCGATTATATAAGCATAATATGGCTAATAATATGAGTTAGGTTGATAATAATAAGAGTAATGAGTATAGTAATTGTCGTTCTATCGATCATATAAGCATAACATGGCTAATAATATGAGTTCCATTGATAATAATAAGAGTAATAAGTATAGTAATTGTCGTTCTATCGATCATATCTGCATAACATGGTTAATAATATGAGTTAGATTGATAATAGTGAGTGTAGTAAGTATAGTAATTGTCGTTCTATCGATCATATAAGCATAATATGGCTAATAATATGAGCTAGATTGATAACAGTGAGTGTAATAAGTATAGTAATTGTCGTTCTATCGATCATATAAGCATAATATGGCGAATAATATGAGTTAGATTGATAAAAATAAGAGTAATGAGTATAGTAATTGTAGTTCTATCGATCATATCTGCATAATATGATTAATAATATGAGTTAGATTGATAATAATAAGAATAATAAGTATAGTAATTATCATTCTACCGATCATATAAACATAATATGGCTAATAATATGAGTTAGATTGATAGCAGTGAGTGTAATAAGTATTGTAATTGTCGTTCTATCGATCATATAAGCATAATATGGCTAATAATATGAGTTAGATTGATAATAATAAGAGAAATAAGTATAGTAATTGTCGTTCTATCGATCATATAAGCATAATATGGCTAATAATATGAGTTAGATTGATAATAATAAGAGAAATAAGTATAGTGATTGTCGTTCTATCGATCATATAAGCATAATACGGCTAATAATATGAGTTAGATTGATAGCAATAAGAGTAATGAGTATAGTAATTGTCGTTCTATCGATCATATAAGCATAATATGGCTAATAATATGAGTTAGATTGATAATAATAAGAGTAATGAGTATAGTAATTGTCGCCCAAGGATCATATAAGCATAACATGGTTAATAATCTCAGTTAGATTGATAATAGTGAGTGTAATACGTATAGTAATTGTCGTTCTATCGGTCATATAACTATAATATGGCTAATAATACGAGTTGGATTGATAATAGTGAGTGTAATAAGTATAGTAATTGTCGTTCTATCGATCATATAAGCATAATATGGCGAATAATATGAGTTAGATTGATAGCAGTGAGTGTAATAAGTATAGTAATTGTCGTTCTATCGATCATATAAGCATAATATGGCTAATAATATGAGTTAGATTGATAATAGTGAGTGTAATAAGTATAGTAATTGTCGTACTATCGATCATATAAGCATAATATGGCTAATAATATGAGTTAGATTGATAATAATAAGAGTAATGAGTATAGTAATTGTCCTTCTATCGATCATATCTGCATAATATGGTTAATAATATGAGTTGGATCGATAACAGTGAGTGTAATAAGTATAGTAATTGTCGTTCTATCGATCATATAAGCATAATGTGGCTAATAATATGAGTTAGATTGATAATAATAAGAGAAATAAGTATAGTGATTGTCGTTCTATCGATCATATAAGCATAATATGGCTAATAATATGAGTTAGATTGATAACAATAAGAGTAATGAGTATAGTAATTGTCGTTCTATCGATCATATAAGCATAATATGGCTAATAATATGAGTTAGATTGATAATAATAAGAGTAAAAAGTATAGTAATTGTCGTTCTATCGATCATATCTGCATAATATGGTTAATAATATGAGGTGGATTGATAACAGTGAGTGTAATAAGTATAGTAATTGTCGTTCTATCGATCATATAAGCACAATATGGCTAATAATATGAGTTCCATTGATAATAATAAGAGTAATAAGTATAGTAATTGTCGTTCTATCGATCATATAAGCATAATATGGCTAATAATATGAGTTAGATTGATAACAGTGAGTGTAATAAGTATAGTAATTGTCGTTCTAACGATCATATAGCATAATATGGCGAATAATATGAGTTAGATTGATAATAATAAGAGTAATGAGTATAGTAATTGTCGCCCAGGGATCATATAAGCATAACATGGTTAATAATCTCAGTTAGATTGATAATAGTGAGTGTAATAAGTATAGTAATTGTCGTTCTATCGGTCATATAACTATAATATGGATAATAATATGAGTTGGATTGATAATAGTGAGTGTAATAAGTATAGTAATTGTCGTTCTATCGATCATATAAGCATAATATGGTTAATAATATGAGTTAGATTGATAACAGTGAGTGTAATAAGTATAGTAATTGTCGTTCTATCGATGATATAAGCATAATATGGCGAATAATATGAGGTAGATTGATAAAAATAAGAGAAATGAGTATAGTAATTGTAGTTCTATCGATCATATCTGCATAATATGATTAACAATATGAGTTAGATTGATAATAATAAGAGTAATAAGTATAGTAATTATCATTCTACCGACCATATAAACATAATATGGCTAATAATATGAGTTAGATTGCGAGAAGTGAGTGTAATAAGTATAGTAATTGACGTTCTATCTATCATATAAGCATAATATGGCTAATAATATGAGTTAGATTGATAATAATAAGAGAAATAAGTATAGTAATTGTCGTTCTATCGATCATACAAGCATAATATGGCTAATAATATGAGTTAGATTGATAATAATAAGTGTAATAAGTATAGTAATTATCGTTCTATCGATCATATCTGCATAACATGATTAATAATATGAGTTAGATTGATAATAGTGAGTGTAATAAGTATAGTAATTGTCGTTCTATCGATCATATAAGCATAATATGGCTAATAATATGAGCTAGATTGATAACAGTGAGTGTAATAAGTATAGTAATTGTCGTTCTATCGATCATATAAGCATAATATGGCGAATAATATGAGTTAGATTGATAAAAATAAGAGTAATGAGTATAGTAATTGTAGTTCTATCGATCATATCTGCATAATATGATTAATAATATGAGTTAGATTGATAATAATAAGAATAATAAGTATAGTAATTATCATTCTACCGATCATATAAACATAATATGGCTAATAATATGAGTTAGATTGATAGCAGTGAGTGTAATAAGTATTGTAATTGTCGTTCTATCGATCATATAAGCATAATATGGCTAATAATATGAGTTAGATTGATAATAATAAGAGAAATAAGTATAGTAATTGTCGTTCTATCGATCATATAAGCATAATATGGCTAATAATATGAGTTAGATTGATAATAATAAGAGTAATGAGTATAGTAATTTTCGTTCTATCGATCATATATGCATAATATGGCTAATAATATGAGTTAGATTGATAATAATAAGAGTAATGAGTATAGTAATTGTCGCCCAACGATCATATAAGCATAACATGGTTAATAATCTCAGTTAGATTGATAATAGTGAGTGTAATAAGTATAGTAATTGTCGTTCTATCGGTCATATAACTATAATATGGCTAATAATATGAGTTAGATTGATAATAGTGAGTGTAATAAGTATAGTAATTGTCGTTCTATCGATCATATAAGCATAATATGGCTAATAATATGAGTTAGATTGATAACAGTGAGTGTAATAAGTATAGTAATTGTCGTTCTATCGATCATATAAGCATAATATGGCGAATAATATGAGGTAGATTGATAAAAATAAGAGTAATGAGTATAGTAATTGTAGTTCTATCGATCATATCTGCATAATATGATTAACAATATGAGTTAGATTGATAATAATAAGAGTAATAAGTATAGTAATTATCATTCGACCGATCATATAAGCACAATATGGCTAATAATATGAGTTCCATTGATAATAATAAGAGTAATAAGTATAGTAATTGTCGTTCTATCGATCATATAAGCATAATATGGCTAATAATATGAGTTAGATTGATAACAGTGAGTGTAATAAGTATAGTAATTGTCGTTCTATCGATCATATAAGCATAATGTGGCTAATAATATGAGTTAGATTGATAATAATAAGAGAAGTAAGTTTAGTGATTGTCGTTCTATCGATCATATAAGCATAATATGGCTAATAATATGAGTTAGATTGATAACAATAAGAGTAATGTGTATAGTAATTGTCGTTCTATCGATCATATAAGCATAATATGGCTAATAATCTGAGTTAGATTGATAATAATAAGAGTAAAAAGTATAGTAATTGTCGTTCTATCGATCATATCTGCATAATATGGTTAATAATATGAAGTGGATTGATAACAGTGAGTGTAATAAGTATAGTAATTGTCGTTCTATCGATCATATAAGCACAATATGGCTAATAATATGAGTTCCATTGATAATAATAAGAGTAATAAGTATAGTAATTGTCGTTCTATCGATCATATCTGCATAATATGGTTAATAATATGAGGTGGATTGATAACAGTGAGTGTAATAAGTATAGTAATTGTCGTTCTATCGATCATATAAGCACAATATGGCTAATAATATGAGTTCCATTGATAATAATAAGAGTAATAAGTATAGTAATTGTCGTTCTATCGATCATATAAGCATAATATGGCTAATAATATGAGTTAGATTGATAACAGTGAGTGTAATAAGTATAGTAATTGTCGTTCTATCGATCATATAGCATATTATGGCGAATAATATGAGTTAGATTGATTATAATAAGAGTAATGAGTATAGAAATTGTCGTTCTATCGATCATATAAGCATAATATGGCTAATAATATGAGTTAGATTGATAATAATAAGAGTAAAAAGTATAGTAATTGTCGTTCTATCGATCATATCTGCATAATATGGTTAATAATATGAGGTGGATTGATAACAGTGAGTGTAATAAGTATAGTAATTGTCGTTCTATCGATCATATAAGCACAATATGGCTAATAATATGAGTTCCATTGATAATAATAAGAGTAATAAGTATAGTAATTGTCGTTCTATCGATCATATCTGCATAATATGATTAATAATATGAGTTAGATTGATAATAATAAGAATAATAAGTATAGTAATTATCATTCTACCGATCATATAAACATAATATGGCTAATAATATGAGTTAGATTGATAGCAGTGAGAGTAATAAGTATAGTAATTGTCGTTCTATCGATCATATAAGCATAATATGGCTAATAATGTGAGTTAGATTGATAATAATAAAAGAAATAAGTATAGTAATTGTCGTTCTATCGATCATATAAGCATAATATGGCTAATAATATGAGTTAGATTGATAATAATAAGAGTAATGAGTATAGTAATTGTCGTTCTATCGATCATATAAGCATAACATGGCTAATAATATGAGTTCCATTGATAATAATAAGAGTAATAAGTATAGTAATTGTCGTTCTATCGATCATATAAGCATAATATGGCGAATAATATGAGTTAGATTGATAAAGATAAGAGTAATGAGTATAGTAATTGTAGTTCTATCGATCATATCTGCATAATATGATTAATAATATGAGTTAGATTGATAATAATAAGAGTAATGAGTATAGTAATTGTCGTTCTATCGATCATATCTGCATAATATGGTTAATAATATGAGTTGGATTGATAACAGTGAGTGTAATAAGTATAGTAATTGTCGTTCTATCGATCATATTAGCATAATATGGCTAATAATATGAGTTAGATTGATAATAATAAGAGTAATGAGTATAGTAATTGTCGCCCAAGGATCATATAAGCATAACATGGTTAATAATCTCAGTTAGATTGATAATAGTGAGTGTAATAAGTATAGTAATTGTCGTTCTATCGGTCATATAACTATAATATGGCTAATAATACGAGTTGGATTGATAATAGTGAGTGTAATAAGTATAGTAATTGTCGTTCTATCGATCATATAAGCATAATATGGCGAATAATATGAGTTAGATTGATAGCAGTGAGTGTAATAAGTATAGTAATTGTCGTTCTATCGATCATATAAGCATAATATGGCTAATAATATGAGTTAGATTGATAATAGTGAGTGTAATAAGTATAGTAATTGTCGTACTATCGATCATATAAGCATAATATGGCTAATAATATGAGTTAGATTGATAATAATAAGAGTAATGAGTATAGTAGTTGTCGTTCTATCGATCATATCTGCATAATATGGTTAATAATATGAGTTGGATCGATAACAGTGAGTGTAATAAGTATAGTAATTGTCGTTCTATCGATCATATAAGCACAATATGGCTAATAATATGAGTTCCATTGATAATAATAAGAGTAATGAGTATAGTAATTGTCGTTCTATCGATCATATAAGCACAATATGGCTAATAATATGAGTTCCATTGATAATAATAAGAGTAATAAGTATAGTAATTGTCGTTCTATCGATCATATAAGCATAATATGGCTAATAATATGAGTTAGATTGATAACAGTGAGTGTAATAAGTATAGTAATTGTCGTTCTATCGATCATATAGCATATTATGGCGAATAATATGAGTTAGATTGATAATAATAAGAGTAATGAGTATAGAAATTGTCGTTCTATCGATCATATAAGCATAATATGGCTAATAATATGAGTTAGATTGATAATAATAAGAGTAAAAAGTATAGTAATTGTCGTTCTATCGATCATATCTGCATAATATGGTTAATAATATGAGGTGGATTGATAACAGTGAGTGTAATAAGTATAGTAATTGTCGTTCTATCGATCATATAAGCACAATATGGCTAATAATATGAGTTCCATTGATAATAATAAGAGTAATAAGTATAGTAATTGTCGTTCTATCGATCATATAAGCATAATATGGCTAATAATATGAGTTAGATTGATAACAGTGAGTGTAATAAGTATAGTAATTGTCGTTCTATCGATCATATAAGCATAATATGGCGAATAATATGAGTTAGATTGATAGCAGTGAGTGTAATAAGTATAGTAATTGTCGTTCTATCGATCATATAAGCATAATATGGCTAATAATATGAGTTAGATTGATAATAGTGAGTGTAATAAGTATAGTAATTGTCGTACTATCGATCATATAAGCATAATATGGCTAATAATATGAGTTAGATTGATAATAATAAGAGAAATGAGTATAGTAATTGTCCTTCTATCGATCATATCTGCATAATATGGTTAATAATATGAGTTGGATCGATAACAGTGAGTGTAATAAGTATAGTAATTGTCGTTCTATCGATCATATAAGCATAATGTGGCTAATAATATGAGTTAGATTGATAATAATAAGAGAAATAAGTATAGTGATTGTCGTTCTATCGATCATATAAGCATAATATGGCTAATAATATGAGTTAGATTGATAACAATAAGAGTAATGAGTATAGTAATTGTCGTTCTATCGATCATATAAGCATAATATGGCTAATAATATGAGTTAGATTGATAATAATAAGAGAAATACGTATAGTAATTGTCGTTCTATCGATTATATAAGCATAATATGGCTAATAATATGAGTTAGGTTGATAACAATAAGAGTAATGAGTATAGTAATTGTCGTTCTATCGATCATATAAGCATAACATGGCTAATAATATGAGTTCCATTGATAATAATAAGAGTAATAAGTATAGTAATTGTCGTTCTATCGATCATATCTGCATAACATGGTTAATAATATGAGTTAGATTGATAATAGTGAGTGTAGTAAGTATAGTAATTGTCGTTCTATCGATCATATAAGCATAATATGGCTAATAATATGAGCTAGATTGATAACAGTGAGTGTAATAAGTATAGTAATTGTCGTTCTATCGATCATATAAGCATAATATGGCGAATAATATGAGTTAGATTGATAAAAATAAGAGTAATGAGTGTAGTAATTGTAGTTCTATCGATCATATCTGCATAATATGATTAATAATATGAGTTAGATTGATAATAATAAGAATAATAAGTATAGTAATTATCATTCTACCGATCATATAAACATAATATGGCTAATAATATGAGTTAGATTGATAGCAGTGAGTGTAATAAGTATTGTAATTGTCGTTCTATCGATCATATAAGCATAATATGGCTAATAATATGAGTTAGATTGATAATAATAAGAGAAATAAGTATAGTAATTGTCGTTCTATCGATCATATAAGCATAATATGGCTAATAATATGAGTTAGATTGATAATAATAAGAGAAATAAGTATAGTGATTGTCGTTCTATCGATCATATAAGCATAATACGGCTAATAATATGAGTTAGATTGATAGCAATAAGAGTAATGAGTATAGTAATTGTCGTTCTATCGATCATATAAGCATAATATGGCTAATAATATGAGTTAGATTGATAATAATAAGAGAAATGAGTATAGTAATTGTCGTTCTATCGATCATATAAGCATAACATGGCTAATAATATGAGTTCCATTGATAATAATAAGAGTAATAGGTATAGTAATTGTCGTTCTATCGATCATATCTGCATAACATGGTTAATAATATGAGTTAGATTGATAATAGTGAGTGTAATAAGTATAGTAATTGTCGTTCTATCGATCATATAAGCACAATATGGCTAATAATATGAGTTCCATTGATAATAATAAGAGTAATAAGTATAGTAATTGTCGTTCTATCGATCATATAAGCATAATATGGCTAATAATATGAGTTAGATTGATAACAGTGAGTGTAATAAGTATAGTAATTGTCGTTCTATCGATCATATAAGCATGATATGGCGAATAATATGAGTTAGATTGATAACAGTGAGTGTAATAAGTATAGTAATTGTCGTTCTATCGATCATATAAGCATAATGTGGCTAATAATATGAGTTAGATTGATAATAATAAGAGAAATAAGTATAGTGATTGTCGTTCTATCGATCATATAAGCATAATATGGCTAATAATATGAGTTAGATTGATAAAAATAAGAGTAATGAGTATAGTAATTGTCGTTCTATCGATCATATCTGCATAATATGATTAACAATATGAGTTAGATTGATAATAATAAGAGTAATGAGTATAGTAATTGTCGTTCTATCGATCATATCTGCATAATATGGCGAATAATATGAGTTAGATTGATAACAGTGAGTGTAATAAGTATAGTAATTGTCGTTCTATCGATCATATAAGCATAATGTGGCTAATAATATGAGTTAGATTGATAATAATAAGAGAAATAAGTATAGTGATTGTCGTTCTATCGATCATATAAGCATAATATGGCTAATAATATGAGTTAGATTGATAAAAATAAGAGTAATGAGTATAGTAATTGTCGTTCTATCGATCATATAAGCATAACATGGCTAATAATATGAGTTCCATTGATAATAATAAGAGTAATAAGTATAGTAATTGTCGTTCTATCGATCATATCTGCATAACATGGTTAATAATATGAGTTAGATTGATAATAGTGAGTGTAGTAAGTATAGTAATTGTCGTTCTATCGATCATATAAGCATAATATGGCTAATAATATGAGCTAGATTGATAACAGTGAGTGTAATAAGTATAGTAATTGTCGTTCTATCGATCATATAAGCATAATATGGCGAATAATATGAGTTAGATTGATAAAAATAAGAGTAATGAGTATAGTAATTGTAGTTCTATCGATCATATCTGCATAATATGATTAATAATATGAGTTAGATTGATAATAATAAGAATAATAAGTATAGTAATTATCATTCTACCGATCATATAAACATAATATGGCTAATAATATGAGTTAGATTGATAGCAGTGAGTGTAATAAGTATTGTAATTGTCGTTCTATCGATCATATAAGCATAATATGGCTAATAATATGAGTTAGATTGATAATAATAAGAGAAATAAGTATAGTAATTGTCGTTCTATCGATCATATAAGCATAATATGGCTAATAATATGAGTTAGATTGATAATAATAAGAGAAATAAGTATAGTGATTGTCGTTCTATCGATCATATAAGCATAATACGGCTAATAATATGAGTTAGATTGATAGCAATAAGAGTAATGAGTATAGTAATTGTCGTTCTATCGATCATATAAGCATAATATGGCTAATAATATGAGTTAGATTGATAATAATAAGAGAAATGAGTATAGTAATTGTCGTTCTATCGATCATATAAGCATAACATGGCTAATAATATGAGTTCCATTGATAATAATAAGAGTAATAGGTATAGTAATTGTCGTTCTATCGATCATATCTGCATAACATGGTTAATAATATGAGTTAGATTGATAATAGTGAGTGTAATAAGTATAGTAATTGTCGTTCTATCGATCATATAAGCACAATATGGCTAATAATATGAGTTCCATTGATAATAATAAGAGTAATAAGTATAGTAATTGTCGTTCTATCGATCATATAAGCATAATATGGCTAATAATATGAGTTAGATTGATAACAGTGAGTGTAATAAGTATAGTAATTGTCGTTCTATCGATCATATAAGCATGATATGGCGAATAATATGAGTTAGATTGATAACAGTGAGTGTAATAAGTATAGTAATTGTCGTTCTATCGATCATATAAGCATAATGTGGCTAATAATATGAGTTAGATTGATAATAATAAGAGAAATAAGTATAGTGATTGTCGTTCTATCGATCATATAAGCATAATATGGCTAATAATATGAGTTAGATTGATAAAAATAAGAGTAATGAGTATAGTAATTGTCGTTCTATCGATCATATCTGCATAATATGATTAACAATATGAGTTAGATTGATAATAATAAGAGTAATGAGTATAGTAATTGTCGTTCTATCGATCATATCTGCATAATATGGTTAATAATATGAGTTGGATTGATAACAGTGAGTGTAATAAGTATAGTAATTGTCGTTCTATCGATCATATAAGCATAATATGGCTAATAATATGAGTTAGATTGATAGCAGTGAGTGTAATAAGTATAGTAATTGTCGTTCTATCGATCATATAAGCATAATATGGCTAATAATATGAGTTAGATTGATAATAATAAGAGAAATAAGTATAGTAATTGTCGTTCTATCGATCATATAAGCATAATATGGCTAATAATATGAGTTAGATTGATAATAATAAGAGTAATGAGTATAGTAATTGTCGTTCTATCGATCATATAAGCATAACATGGCTAATAATATGAGTTCCATTGATAATAATAAGAGTAATAAGTATAGTAATTGTCGTTCTATCGATCATATCTGCATAACATGGTTAATAATATGAGTTAGATTGATAATAGTGAGTGTAGTAAGTATAGTAATTGTCGTTCTATCGATCATATAAGCATAATATGGCTAATAATATGAGTTAGATTGTTAACAGTGAGTGTAATAAGTATAGTAATTGTCGTTCTATCGATCATATAAGCATAATATGGCGAATAATATGAGTTAGATTGATAAAAATAAGAGTAATGAGTATAGTAATTGTAGTTCTATCGATCATATCTGCATAATATGATTAATAATATGAGTTAGATTGATAATAATAAGAATAATAAGTATAGTAATTATCATTCTACCGATCATATAAACATAATATGGCTAATAATATGAGTTAGATTGATAGCAGTGAGTGTAATAAGTATAGTAATTGTCGTTCTATCGATCATATAAGCATAATATGGCTAATAATATGAGTTAGATTCATAATAATAAGAGAAATAAGTATAGTAATTGTCGTTCTATCGATCATATAAGCATAATATGGCTAATAATATGAGTTAGGTTGATAATAATAAGAGTAATGAGTATAGTAATTGTCGTTCTATCGATCATATAAGCATAACATGGCTAATAATATGAGTTCCATTGATAATAATAAGAGTAATAAGTATAGTAATTGTCGTTCTATCGATCATATCTGCATAACATGGTTAATAATATGAGTTAGATTGATAATAGTGAGTGTAGTAAGTATAGTAATTGTCGTTCTATCGATCATATAAGCATAATATGGCTAATAATATGAGTTAGATTGATAACAGTGAGTGTAATAAGTATAGTAATTGTCGTTCTATCGATCATATAAGCATAATATGGCTAATAATATGAGTTAGATTGATAATAATAAGAGTAATAAGTATAGAAATTGTCGTTCTGTCGATCATATCAGCATAATATGGCTAATAATATGAGTTAGATTGATAATAATAGGAGTAAGAAGTATAGTAATTGTCGTTCTATCGATCATATCTGCATAATATGGTTAATAATATGAGGTGGATTGATAACAGTGAGTGTAATAAGTATAGTAATTATCATTCTACCGATCATATAAACATAATATGGCTAATAATATGAGTTAGATTGCGAGCAGTGAGTGTAATAAGTATAGTAATTGTCGTTCTATCGATCATATAAGCATAATATGGCTAATAATATGAGTTAGATTGATAATAATAAGAGAAATAAGTATAGTAATTGTCGTTCTATCGATCATACAAGCATAATATGGCTAATAATAGGAGTTAGATTGATAATAATAAGTGTAATAAGTATAGTAATTATCGTTCTATCGATCATATCTGCATAACATGATTAATAATATGAGTTAGATTGATAATAGTGAGTGTAATAAGTATAGTAATTGTCGTACTATCGATCATATAAGCATAATATGGCTAATAATATGAGTTAGATTGATAATAATAAGAGTAATGAGTATAGTAATTGTCGTTCTGTCGATCATATCTGCATAATATGGTTAATAATATGAGTTGGATCGATAACAGTGAGTGTAATAAGTATAGTAATTGGTCGTTCTATCGATCATATAAGCATAATATGGCTAATAATATGAGTTAGATTGATAATAATAAGAGTAATGAGTATAGTAGTTGTCGTTCTATCGATCATATCTGCATAATATGGTTAATAATATGAGTTGGGATCGATAACAGTGAGTGTAATAAGTATAGTAATTGTCGTTCTATCGATCATATAAGCACAATATGGCTAATAATATGAGTTCCATTGATAATAATAAGAGTAATGAGTATAGTAATTGTCGTTCTATCGATCATATAAGCACAATATGGCTAATAATATGAGTTCCATTGATAATAATAAGAGTAATAAGTATAGTAATTGTCGTTCTATCGATCATATAAGCATAATATGGCTAATAATATGAGTTAGATTGATAACAGTGAGTGTAATAAGTATAGTAATTGTCGTTCTATCGATCATATAAGCATAATGTGGCTAATAATATGAGTTAGATTGATAATAATAAGAGAAATAAGTATAGTGATTGTCGTTCTATCGATCATATAAGCATAATATGGCTAATAATATGAGTTAGATTGATAAAAATAAGAGTAATGAGTATAGTAATTGTCGTTCTATCGATCATATCTGCATAATATGATTAACAATATGAGTTAGATTGATAATAATAAGAGTAATGAGTATAGTAATTGTCGTTCTATCGATCATATCTGCATAATATGGTTAATAATATGAGTTGGATTGATAACAGTGAGATGTAATAAGTATAGTAATTGTCGTTCTATCGATCATATAAGCATAATATGGCTAATAATATGAGTTAGATTGATAGCAGTGAGTGTAATAAGTATAGTAATTGTCGTTCTATCGATCATATAAGCATAATATGGCTAATAATATGAGTTAGATTGATAATAATAAGAGAAATAAGTATAGTAATTGTCGTTCTATCGATCATATAAGCATAATATGGCTAATAATATGAGTTAGATTGATAATAATAAGAGTAATGAGTATAGTAATTGTCGTTCTATCGATCATATAAGCATAACATGGCTAATAATATGAGTTCCATTGATAATAATAAGAGTAATAAGTATAGTAATTGTCGTTCTATCGATCATATCTGCATAACATGGTTAATAATATGAGTTAGATTGATAATAGTGAGTGTAGTAAGTATAGTAATTGTCGTTCTATCGATCATATAAGCATAATATGGCTAATAATATGAGTTAGATTGTTAACAGTGAGTGTAATAAGTATAGTAATTGTCGTTCTATCGATCATATAAGCATAATATGGCGAATAATATGAGTTAGATTGATAAAAATAAGAGTAATGAGTATAGTAATTGTAGTTCTATCGATCATATCTGCATAATATGATTAATAATATGAGTTAGATTGATAATAATAAGAATAATAAGTATAGTAATTATCATTCTACCGATCATATAAACATAATATGGCTAATAATATGAGTTAGATTGATAGCAGTGAGTGTAATAAGTATAGTAATTGTCGTTCTATCGATCATATAAGCATAATATGGCTAATAATATGAGTTAGATTCATAATAATAAGAGAAATAAGTATAGTAATTGTCGTTCTATCGATCATATAAGCATAATATGGCTAATAATATGAGTTAGGTTGATAATAATAAGAGTAATGAGTATAGTAATTGTCGTTCTATCGATCATATAAGCATAACATGGCTAATAATATGAGTTCCATTGATAATAATAAGAGTAATAAGTATAGTAATTGTCGTTCTATCGATCATATCTGCATAACATGGTTAATAATATGAGTTAGATTGATAATAGTGAGTGTAGTAAGTATAGTAATTGTCGTTCTATCGATCATATAAGCATAATATGGCTAATAATATGAGTTAGATTGATAACAGTGAGTGTAATAAGTATAGTAATTGTCGTTCTATCGATCATATAAGCATAATATGGCTAATAATATGAGTTAGATTGATAATAATAAGAGTAATAAGTATAGAAATTGTCGTTCTGTCGATCATATCAGCATAATATGGCTAATAATATGAGTTAGATTGATAATAATAGGAGTAAGAAGTATAGTAATTGTCGTTCTATCGATCATATCTGCATAATATGGTTAATAATATGAGGTGGATTGATAACAGTGAGTGTAATAAGTATAGTAATTATCATTCTACCGATCATATAAACATAATATGGCTAATAATATGAGTTAGATTGCGAGCAGTGAGTGTAATAAGTATAGTAATTGTCGTTCTATCGATCATATAAGCATAATATGGCTAATAATATGAGTTAGATTGATAATAATAAGAGAAATAAGTATAGTAATTGTCGTTCTATCGATCATACAAGCATAATATGGCTAATAATATGAGTTAGATTGATAATAATAAGTGTAATAAGTATAGTAATTATCGTTCTATCGATCATATCTGCATAACATGATTAATAATATGAGTTAGATTGATAATAGTGAGTGTAATAAGTATAGTAATTGTCGTACTATCGATCATATAAGCATAATATGGCTAATAATATGAGTTAGATTGATAATAATAAGAGTAATGAGTATAGTAATTGTCGTTCTGTCGATCATATCTGCATAATATGGTTAATAATATGAGTTGGATCGATAACAGTGAGTGTAATAAGTATAGTAATTGTCGTTCTATCGATCATATAAGCATAATATGGCTAATAATATGAGTTAGATTGATAATAATAAGAGTAATGAGTATAGTAGTTGTCGTTCTATCGATCATATCTGCATAATATGGTTAATAATATGAGTTGGATCGATAACAGTGAGTGTAATAAGTATAGTAATTGTCGTTCTATCGATCATATAAGCACAATATGGCTAATAATATGAGTTCCATTGATAATAATAAGAGTAATGAGTATAGTAATTGTCGTTCTATCGATCATATAAGCACAATATGGCTAATAATATGAGTTCCATTGATAATAATAAGAGTAATAAGTATAGTAATTGTCGTTCTATCGATCATATAAGCATAATATGGCTAATAATATGAGTTAGATTGATAACAGTGAGTGTAATAAGTATAGTAATTGTCGTTCTATCGATCATATAGCATATTATGGCGAATAATATGAGTTAGATTGATAATAATAAGAGTAATGAGTATAGAAATTGTCGTTCTATCGATCATATAAGCATAATATGGCTAATAATATGAGTTAGATTGATAATAATAAGAGTAAAAAGTATAGTAATTGTCGTTCTATCGATCATATCTGCATAATATGGTTAATAATATGAGGTGGATTGATAACAGTGAGTGTAATAAGTATAGTAATTGTCGTTCTATCGATCATATAAGCACAATATGGCTAATAATATGAGTTCCATTGATAATAATAAGAGTAATAAGTATAGTAATTGTCGTTCTATCGATCATATAAGCATAATATGGCTAATAATATGAGTTAGATTGATAACAGTGAGTGTAATAAGTATAGTAATTGTCGTTCTATCGATCATATAAGCATAATATGGCGAATAATATGAGTTAGATTGATAGCAGTGAGTGTAATAAGTATAGTAATTGTCGTTCTATCGATCATATAAGCATAATATGGCTAATAATATGAGTTAGATTGATAACAATAAGAGTAATGAGTATAGTAATTGTCGTTCTATCGATCATATAAGCATAATATGGCTAATAATATGAGTTAGATTGATAATAATAAGAGAAATAAGTATAGTAATTGTCGTTCTATCGATTATATAAGCATAATATGGCTAATAATATGAGTTAGGTTGATAATAATAAGAGTAATGAGTATAGTAATTGTCGTTCTATCGATCATATAAGCATAACATGGCTAATAATATGAGTTCCATTGATAATAATAAGAGTAATAAGTATAGTAATTGTCGTTCTATCGATCATATCTGCATAATATGATTAATAATATGAGTTAGATTGATAATAATAAGAATAATAAGTATAGTAATTATCATTCTACCGATCATATAAACATAATATGGCTAATAATATGAGTTAGATTGATAATAATAAGAGAAATAAGTATAGTAATTGTCGTTCTATCGATCATATAAGCATAATATGGCTAATAATATGAGTTAGATTGATAATAATAAGAGAAATAAGTATAGTGATTGTCGTTCTATCGATCATATAAGCATAATACGGCTAATAATATGAGTTAGATTGATAGCAATAAGAGTAATGAGTATAGTAATTGTCGTTCTATCGATCATATAAGCATAATATGGCTAATAATATGAGTTAGATTGATAATAATAAGAGAAATGAGTATAGTAATTGTCGTTCTATCGATCATATAAGCATAACATGGCTAATAATATGAGTTCCATTGATAATAATAAGAGTAATAGGTATAGTAATTGTCGTTCTATCGATCATATCTGCATAACATGGTTAATAATATGAGTTAGATTGATAATAGTGAGTGTAATAAGTATAGTAATTGTCGTTCTATCGATCATATAAGCACAATATGGCTAATAATATGAGTTCCATTGATAATAATAAGAGTAATAAGTATAGTAATTGTCGTTCTATCGATCATATAAGCATAATATGGCTAATAATATGAGTTAGATTGATAGCAGTGAGTGTAATAAGTATAGTAATTGTCGTTCTATCGATCATATAAGCATAATATGGCTAATAATATGAGTTAGATTCATAATAATAAGAGAAATAAGTATAGTAATTGTCGTTCTATCGATCATATAAGCATAATATGGCTAATAATATGAGTTAGGTTGATAATAATAAGAGTAATGAGTATAGTAATTGTCGTTTCTATCGATCATATAAGCATAACATGGCTAATAATATGAGTTCCATTGATAATAATAAGAGTAATAAGTATAGTAATTGTCGTTCTATCGATCATATCTGCATAACATGGTTAATATATGAGTTAGATTGATAATAGTGAGTGTAGTAAGTATAGTAATTGTCGTTCTATCGATCATATAAGCATAATATGGCTAATAATATGAGTTAGAATGATAACAGTGAGTGTAATAAGTATAGTAATTGTCGTTCTATCGATCATATAAGCATAATATGGCTAATAATATGAGTTAGATTGATAATAATAAGAGTAATAAGTATAGAAATTGTCGTTCTGTCGATCATATCAGCATAATATGGCTAATAATATGAGTTAGATTGATAATAATAGGAGTAAGAAGTATAGGTAATTGTCGTTCTATCGATCATATCTGCATAATATGGTTAATAATATGAGGTGGATTGATAACAGTGAGTGTAATAAGTATAGTAATTATCATTCTACCGATCATATAAACATAATATGGCTAATAATATGAGTTAGATTGCGAGCAGTGAGTGTAATAAGTATAGTAATTGTCGTTCTATCGATCATATAAGCATAATATGGCTAATAATATGAGTTAGATTGATAATAATAAGAGAAATAAGTATAGTAATTGTCGTTCTATCGATCATACAAGCATAATATGGCTAATAATATGAGTTAGATTGATAATAATAAGTGTAATAAGTATAGTAATTATCGTTCTATCGATCATATCTGCATAACATGATTAATAATATGAGTTAGATTGATAATAGTGAGTGTAATAAGTATAGTAATTGTCGTACTATCGATCATATAAGCATAATATGGCTAATAATATGAGTTAGATTGATAATAATAAGAGTAATGAGTATAGTAATTGTCGTTCTGTCGATCATATCTGCATAATATGGTTAATAATATGAGTTGGATCGATAACAGTGAGTGTAATAAGTATAGTAATTGTCGTTCTATCGATCATATAAGCATAATATGGCGAATAATATGAGTTAGATTGATAGCAGTGAGTGTAATAAGTATAGTAATTGTCGTTCTATCGATCATATAAGCATAATATGGCTAATAATATGAGTTAGATTGATAATAATAAGAGTAATGAGTATAGAAATTGTCGTTCTATCGATCATATAAGCATAATATGGCTAATAATATGAGTTAGATTGATAATAATAAGAGTAAAAAGTATAGTAATTGTCGTTCTATCGATCATATCTGCATAATATGGTTAATAATATGAGGTGGATTGATAACTGTGAGTGTAATAAGTATAGTAATTGTCGTTCTATCGATCATATAAGCACAATATGGCTAATAATATGAGTTCCGTTGATAATAATAAGAGTAATAAGTATAGTAATTGTCGTTCTATCGATCATATCTGCATAATATGGTTAATAATATGAGGTGGATTGATAACAGTGAGTGTAATAAGTATAGTAATTGTCGTTCTATCGATCATATAAGCACAATATGGCTAATAATATGAGTTCCATTGATAATAATAAGAGTAATAAGTATAGTAATTGTCGTTCTATCGATCATATAAGCATAATATGGCTAATAATATGAGTTAGATTGATAACAGTGAGTGTAATAAGTATAGTAATTGTCGTTCTATCGATCATATAGCATATTATGGCGAATAATATGAGTTAGATTGATTATAATAAGAGTAATGAGTATAGAAATTGTCGTTCTATCGATCATATAAGCATAATATGGCTAATAATATGAGTTAGATTGATAATAATAAGAGTAAAAAGTATAGTAATTGTCGTTCTATCGATCATATCTGCATAATATGGTTAATAATATGAGGTGGATTGATAACAGTGAGTGTAATAAGTATAGTAATTGTCGTTCTATCGATCATATAAGCACAATATGGCTAATAATATGAGTTCCATTGATAATAATAAGAGTAATAAGTATAGTAATTGTCGTTCTATCGATCATATAAGCATAATATGGCTAATAATATGAGTTAGATTGATAACAGTGAGTGTAATAAGTATAGTAATTGTCGTTCTATCGATCATATAAGCATAATATGGCGAATAATATGAGTTAGATTGATAAAAATAAGAGTAATGAGTACAGCAATTGTAGTTCTATCGATCATATCTGCATAATATGATTAATAATATGAGTTAGATTGATAATAATAAGAATAATAAGTATAGTAATTATCATTCCACCGATCATATAAACATAATATGGCTAATAATATGAGTTAGATTGATAACAGTGAGTGTAATAAGTATAGTAATTGTCGTTCTATCGATCATATAAGCATAATATGGCTAATAATATGAGTTAGATTGATAATAATAAGAGTAATGAGTATAGAAATTGTCGTTCTGTCGATCATATCAGCATAATATGGGTAATAATATGAGTTAGATTGATAATAATAGGAGTAAGAAGTATAGTAATTGTCGTTCTATCGATCATATCTGCATAATATGGTTAATAATATGAGGTGGATTGATAACAGTGAGTGTAATAAGTACAGTAATTATCATTCTACCGATCATATAAACATAATATGGCTAATAATATGAGTTAGATTGCGAGCAGTGAGTGTAATAAGTATAGTAATTGTCGTTCTATCGATCATATAAGCATAATATGGCTAATAATATGAGTTAGATTGATAATAATAAGAGAAATAAGTATAGTAATTGTCGTTCTATCGATCATACAAGCATAATATGGCTAATAATATGAGTTAGATTGATAATAATAAGTGTAATAAGTATAGTAATTATCGTTCTATCGATCATATCTGCATAACATGATTAATAATATGAGTTAGATTGATAATAGTGAGTGTAATAAGTATAGTAATTGTCGTACTATCGATCATATAAGCATAATATGGCTAATAATATGAGTTAGATTGATAATAATAAGAGTAATGAGTATAGTAATTGTCGTTCTGTCGATCATATCTGCATAATATGGTTAATAATATGAGTTGGATCGATAACAGTGAGTGTAATAAGTATAGTAATTGTCGTTCTATCGATCATATAAGCATAATATGGCGAATAATATGAGTTAGATTGATAGCAGTGAGTGTAATAAGTATAGTAATTGTCGTTCTATCGATCATATAAGCATAATATGGCTAATAATATGAGTTAGATTGATAATAATAAGAGTAATGAGTATAGAAATTGTCGTTCTATCGATCATATAAGCATAATATGGCTAATAATATGAGTTAGATTGATAATAATAAGAGTAAAAAGTATAGTAATTGTCGTTCTATCGATAATATCTGCATAATATGGTTAATAATATGAGGTGGATTGATAACAGTGAGTGTAATAAGTATAGTAATTGTCGTTCTATCGATCATATAAGCACAATATGGCTAATAATATGAGTTCCATTGATAATAATAAGAGTAATAAGTATAGTAATTGTCGTTCTATCGATCATATCTGCATAATATGGTTAATAATATGAGGTGGATTGATAACAGTGAGTGTAATAAGTATAGTAATTGTCGTTCTATCGATCATATAAGCATAATATGGCTAATAATATGAGTTAGATTGATAACAGTGAGTGTAATAAGTATAGTAATTGTCGTTCTATCGATCATATAGCATATTATGGCGAATAATATGAGTTAGATTGATTATAATAAGAGTAATGAGTATAGAAATTGTCGTTCTATCGATCATATAAGCATAATATGGCTAATAATATGAGTTAGATTGATAATAATAAGAGTAAAAAGTATAGTAATTGTCGTTCTATCGATCATATCTGCATAATATGGTTAATAATATGAGGTGGATTGATAACAGTGAGTGTAATAAGTATAGTAATTGTCGTTCTATCGATCATATAAGCACAATATGGCTAATAATATGAGTTCCATTGATAATAATAAGAGTAATAAGTATAGTAATTGTCGTTCTATCGATCATATAAGCATAATATGGCTAATAATATGAGTTAGATTGATAACAGTGAGTGTAATAAGTATAGTAATTGTCGTTCTATCGATCATATCTGCATAACATGGTTAATAATATGAGTTAGATTGATAATAGTGAGTGTAGTAAGTATAGTAATTGTCGTTCTATCGATCATATAAGCATAACATGGCTAATAATATGAGTTCCATTGATAATAATAAGAGAAATAAGTATAGTAATTGTCGTTCTATCGATCATATCTGCATAACATGGTTAATAATATGAGTTAGATTGATAAGAGTGAGTGTAGTAAGTATAGTAATTGTCGTTCTATCGATCATATAAGCATAATATGGCTAATAATATGAGTTAGATTGATAACAGTGAGTGTAATAAGTATAGTAATTGTCGTTCTATCGATCATATAAGCATAATATGGCTAATAATATGAGTTAGATTGATAATAATAAGAGTAATGAGTATAGAAATTGTCGTTCTGTCGATCATATCAGCATAATATGGCTAATAATATGAGTTAGATTGATAATAATAGGAGTAAGAAGTATAGTAATTGTCGTTCTATCGATCATATCTGCATAATATGGTTAATAATATGAGGTGGATTGATAACAGTGAGTGTAATAAGTATAGTAATTATCATTCTACCGATCATATAAACATAATATGGCTAATAATATGAGTTAGATTGCGAGCAGTGAGTGTAATAAGTATAGTAATTGTCGTTCTATCGATCATATAAGCATAATATGGCTAATAATATGAGTTAGATTGATAATAATAAGAGAAATAAGTATAGTAATTGTCGTTCTATCGATCATACAAGCATAATATGGCTAATAATATGAGTTGGATCGATAACAGTGAGTGTAATAAGTATAGTAATTGTCGTTCTATCGATCATATAAGCATAATATGGCGAATAATATGAGTTAGATTGATAGCAGTGAGTGTAATAAGTATAGTAATTGTCGTTCTATCGATCATATAAGCATAATATGGCTAATAATATGAGTTAGATTGATAATAATAAGAGTAATGAGTATAGAAATTGTCGTTCTATCGATCATATAAGCATAATATGGCTAATAATTTGAGTTAGATTGATAATAATAAGAGTAAAAAGTATAGTAATTGTCGTTCTATCGATCATATGTGCATAATATGGTTAATAATATGAGGTGGATTGATAACAGTGAGTGTAATAAGTATAGTAATTGTCGTTCTATCGATCATATAAGCACAATATGGCTAATAATATGAGTTCCATTGATAATAATAAGAGTAATAAGTATAGTAATTGTCGTTCTATCGATCATATCTGCATAATATGGTTAATAATATGAGGTGGATTGATAACAGTGAGTGTAATAAGTATAGTAATTGTCGTTCTATCGATCATATAAGCACAATATGGCTAATAATATGAGTTCCATTGATAATAATAAGAGTAATAAGTATAGTAATTGTCGTTCTATCGATCATATAAGCATAATATGGCTAATAATATGAGTTAGATTGATAACAGTGAGTGTAATAAGTATAGTAATTGTCGTTCTATCGATCATATAGCATATTATGGCGAATAATATGAGTTAGATTGATTATAATAAGAGTAATGAGTATAGAAATTGTCGTTCTATCGATCATATAAGCATAATATGGCTAATAATATGAGTTAGATTGATAATAATAAGAGTAAAAAGTATAGTAATTGTCGTTCTATCGATCATATCTGCATAATATGGTTAATAATATGAGGTGGATTGATAACAGTGAGTGTAATAAGTATAGTAATTGTCGTTCTATCGATCATATAAGCACAATATGGCTAATAATATGAGTTCCATTGATAATAATAAGAGTAATAAGTATAGTAATTGTCGTTCTATCGATCATATAAGCATAATATGGCTAATAATATGAGCTGGATTGATAACAGTGAGTGTAATAAGTATAGTAATTGTCGTTCTATCGATCATATAAGCATAATATGGCGAATAATATGAGTTAGATTGATAAAAATAAGAGTAATGAGTACAGCAATTGTAGTTCTATCGATCATATCTGCATAATATGATTAATAATATGAGTTAGATTGATAATAATAAGAATAATAAGTATAGTAATTATCATTCTACCGATCATATAAACATAATATGGCTAATAATATGAGTTAGATTGATAGCAGTGAGAGTAATAAGTATAGTAATTGTCGTTCTATCGATCATATAAGCATAATATGGCTAATAATGTGAGTTAGATTGATAATAATAAGAGAAATAAGTATAGTAATTGTCGTTCTATCGATCATATAAGCATAATATGGCTAATAATATGAGTTAGATTGATAATAATAAGAGTAATGAGTATAGTAATTGTCGTTCTATCGATCATATAAGCATAACATGGCTAATAATATGAGTTCCATTGATAATAATAAGAGTAATAAGTATAGTAATTGTCGTTCTATCGATCATATAAGCATAATATGGCGAATAATATGAGTTAGATTGATAAAGATAAGAGTAATGAGTATAGTAATTGTAGTTCTATCGATCATATCTGCATAATATGATTAATAATATGAGTTAGATTGATAATAATAAGAGTAATGAGTATAGTAATTGTCGTTCTATCGATCATATCTGCATAATATGGTTAATAATATGAGTTGGATTGATAACAGTGAGTGTAATAAGTATAGTAATTGTCGTTCTATCGATCATATTAGCATAATATGGCTAATAATATGAGTTAGATTGATAATAATAAGAGTAATGAGTATAGTAATTGTCGCCCAAGGATCATATAAGCATAACATGGTTAATAATCTCAGTTAGATTGATAATAGTGAGTGTAATAAGTATAGTAATTGTCGTTCTATCGGTCATATAACTATAATATGGCTAATAATACGAGTTGGATTGATAATAGTGAGTGTAATAAGTATAGTAATTGTCGTTCTATCGATCATATAAGCATAATATGGCGAATAATATGAGTTAGATTGATAGCAGTGAGTGTAATAAGTATAGTAATTGTCGTTCTATCGATCATATAAGCATAATATGGCTAATAATATGAGTTAGATTGATAATAGTGAGTGTAATAAGTATAGTAATTGTCGTACTATCGATCATATAAGCATAATATGGCTAATAATATGAGTTAGATTGATAATAATAAGAGTAATGAGTATAGTAATTGTCGTTCTATCGATCATATCTGCATAATATGGTTAATAATATGAGTTGGATCGATAACAGTGAGTGTAATAAGTATAGTAATTGTCGTTCTATCGATCATATAAAGCATAATGTGGCTAATAATATGAGTTAGATTGATAATAATAAGAGAAATAAGTATAGTGATTGTCGTTCTATCGATCATATAAGCATAATATGGCTAATAATATGAGTTAGATTGATAACAATAAGAGTAATGAGTATAGTAATTGTCGTTCTATCGATCATATAAGCATAATATGGCTAATAATATGAGTTAGATTGATAATAATAAGAGTAAAAAGTATAGTAATTGTCGTTCTATCGATCATATCTGCATAATATGGTTAATAATATGAGGTGGATTGATAACAGTGAGTGTAATAAGTATAGTAATGTCGTTCTATCGATCATATAAGCACAATATGGCTAATAATATGAGTTCCATTGATAATAATAAGAGTAATAAGTATAGTAATTGTCGTTCTATCGATCATATAAGCATAATATGGCTAATAATATGAGTTAGATTGATAACAGTGAGTGTAATAAGTATAGTAATTGTCGTTCTAACGATCATATAGCATAATATGGCGAATAATATGAGTTAGATTGATAATAATAAGAGTAATGAGTATAGAAATTGTCGTTCTATCGATCATATAAGCATAATATGGCTAATAATATGAGTTAGATTGATATAATAAGAGTAAAAAGTACAGTAATTGTCGTTCTATCGATCATATCTGCATAATATGGTTAATAATATGAGGTGGATTGATAACAGTGAGTGTAATAAGTATAGTAATTGTCGTTCTATCGATCATATAAGCACAATATGGCTAATATATGAGTTCCATTGATAATAATAAGAGTAATAAGTATAGTAATTGTCGTTCTATCGATCATATAAGCATAATATGGCTAATAATATGAGTTAGATTGATAACAGTGAGTGTAATAAGTATAGTAATTGTCGTTCTATCGATCATATAAGCATAATATGGCGAATAATATGAGATAGATTGATAATAATAAGAGAAATAAGTATAGTAATTGTCGTACTATCGATCATATAAGCATAATATGGCTAATAATATGAGTTAGATTGATAATAATAAGAGTAATGAGTATAGTAATTGTCGCCCAACGATCATATAAGCATAACATGGTTAATAATCTCAGTTAGATTGATAATAGTGAGTGTAATAAGTATAGTAATTGTCGTTCTATCGGTCATATAACTATAATATGGCTAATAATATGAGTTAGATTGATAATAGTCAGTGTAATAAGTATAGTAATTGTCGTTCTATCGATCATATAAGCATAATATGGCTAATAATATGAGTTAGATTGATAACAGTGAGTGTAATAAGTATAGTAATTGTCGTTCTATCGATCATATAAGCATAATATGGCGAATAATATGAGTTAGATTGATAAAAATAAGAGTAATGAGTATAGTAATTGTAGTTCTATCGATCATATCTGCATATTATGATTAATAATATGAGTTAGATTGATAATAATAAGAATAATAAGTATAGTAATTATCATTCTACCGATCATATAAACATAATATGGCTAATAATATGAGTTAGATTGATAGCAGTGAGTGTAATAAGTATAGTAATTGTCGTTCTATCGATCATATAAGCATAATATGGCTAATAATATGAGTTAGATTGATAACAGTGAGTGTAATAAGTATAGTAATTGTCGTTCTATCGATCATATAAGCATAATATGGCGAATAATATGAGGTAGATTGATAAAAATAAGAGTAATGTGTATAGTAATTGTAGTTCTATCGATCATATCTGCATAATATGATTAACAATATGAGTTAGATTGATAATAATAAGAGTAATGAGTATAGTAATTGTCGTTCTATCGATCATATCTGCATAATATGGTTAATAATATGAGTTGGATTGATAACAATGAGTGTAATAAGTATAGTAATTGTCGTTCTATCGATCACATAAGCATAATATGGCTAATAATATGAGTTAGGTTGATAACAATAAGAGTAATGAGTATAGAAATTGTCGTTCTATCGATCATATAAGCATAATATGGCTAATAATATGAGTTAGATTGATAATAATAAGAGTAAAAAGTATAGTAATTGTCGTTCTATCGATCATATCTGCATAATATGGTTAATAATATGAGGTGGATTGATAACAGTGAGTGTAATAAGTATAGTAATTGTCGTTCTATCGATCATATAAGCACAATATGGCTAATAATATGAGTTCCATTGATAATAATAAGAGTAATAAGTATAGTAATTGTCGTTCTATCGATCATAGAAGCACAATATGGCTAATAATATGAGTTCCATTGATAATAATAAGAGTAATAAGTATAGTAATTGTCGTTCTATCGATCATATAAGCATAATATGGCTAATAATATGAGTTAGATTGATAACAGTGAGTGTAATAAGTATAGTAATTGTCGTTCTATCGATCATATAAGCATAATATGGCGAATAATATGAGTTAGATTGATAAAAATAAGAGTAATGAGTATAGTAATTGTAGTTCCATCGATCATATCTGCATAATATGATTAATAATATGAGTTAGATTGATAATAATAAGAATAATAAGTATAGTAATTATCATTCTACCGATCATATAAACATAATATGGCTAATAATATGAGTTAGATTGATAGCAGTGAGTGTAATAAGTATAGTAATTGTCGTTCTATCGATCATATAAGCATAATATGGCTAATAATATGAGTTAGATTGATAATAATAAGAGAAATAAGTATAGTAATTGTCGTTCTATCGATCATATAAGCATAATATGGCTAATAATATGAGTTAGATTGATAGCAATAAGAGTAATGAGTATAGTAATTGTCGTTGTATCGATCATATCTGCATAATATGATTAATAATATGAGTTAGATTGATAATAATAAGAGTAATAAGTATAGTAATTGTCGTTCTATCGATCATATCTGCATACCATGGTTAATAATATGAGTTAGATTGATAATAGTGAGTGTAGTAAGTATAGTAATTGTCGTTCTATCGATCATATAAGCATAATATGGCTAATAATATGAGTTAGATTGATAACAGTGAGTGTAATAAGTATAGTAATTGTCGTTCTATCGATCATATAAGCATAATATGGCGAATAATATGAGGTAGATTGATAAAAATAAGAGTAATGTGTATAGTAATTGTAGTTCCATCGATCATATCTGCATAATATGATTAACAATATGAGTTAGATTGATAATAATAAGAGTAATGAGTATAGTAATTGTCGTTCTATCGATCATATCTGCATAATATGGTTAATAATATGAGTTGGATTGATAACAATGAGTGTAATAAGTATAGTAATTGTCGTTCTATCGATCACATAAGCATAATATGGCTAATAATATGAGTTAGGTTGATAACAATAAGAGTAATGAGTATAGAAATTGTCGTTCTATCGATCATATAAGCATAATATGGCTAATAATATGAGTTAGATTGATAATAATAAGAGTAAAAAGTATAGTAATTGTCGTTCTATCGATCATATCTGCATAATATGGTTAATAATATGAGGTGGATTGATAACAGTGAGTGTAATAAGTATAGTAATTGTCGTTCTATCGATCATATAAGCACAATATGGCTAATAATATGAGTTCCATTGATAATAATAAGAGTAATAAGTATAGTAATTGTCGTTCAATCGATCATAGAAGCACAATATGGCTAATAATATGAGTTCCATTTATAATAATAAGAGTAATAAGTATAGTAATTGTCGTTCTATCGATCATATAAGCATAATATGGCTAATAATATGAGTTAGATTGATAACAGTGAGTGTAATAAGTATAGTAATTGTCGTTCTATCGATCATATAAGCATAATATGGCGAATAATATGAGGTAGATTGATAAAAATAAGAGTAATGTGTATAGTAATTGTAGTTCTATCGATCATATCTGCATAATATGATTAACAATATGAGTTAGATTGATAATAATAAGAGTAATGAGTATAGTAATTGTCGTTCTATCGATCATATCTGCATAATATGGTTAATAATATGAGTTGGATTGATAACAATGAGTGTAATAAGTATAGTAATTGTCGTTCTATCGATCACATAAGCATAATATGGCTAATAATATGAGTTAGGTTGATAACAATAAGAGTAATGAGTATAGAAATTGTCGTTCTATCGATCATATAAGCATAATATGGCTAATAATATGAGTTAGATTGATAATAATAAGAGTAAAAAGTATAGTAATTGTCGTTCTATCGATCATATCTGCATAATATGGTTAATAATATGAGGTGGATTGATACCAGTGAGTGTAATAAGTATAGTAATTGTCGTTCTATCGATCATATAAGCACAAAATGGCTAATAATATGAGTTCCATTGATAATAATAAGAGTAATAAGTATAGTAATTGTCGTTCTATCGATCATAGAAGCACAATATGGCTAATAATATGAGTTCCATTGATAATAATAAGAGTAATAAGTATAGTAATTGTCGTTCTATCGATCATATAAGCATAATATGGCTAATAATATGAGTTAGATTGATAACAGTGAGTGTAATAAGTATAGTAATTGTCGTTCTATCGATCATATAAGCATAATATGGCGAATAATATGAGTTAGATTGATAAAAATAAGAGTAATGAGTATAGTAATTGTAGTTCCATCGATCATATCTGCATAATATGATTAATAATATGAGTTAGATTGATAATAATAAGAATAATAAGTATAGTAATTATCATTCTACCGATCATATAAACATAATATGGCTAATAATATGAGTTAGATTGATAGCAGTGAGTGTAATAAGTATAGTAATTGTCGTTCTATCGATCATATAAGCATAATATGGCTAATAATATGAGTTAGATTGATAATAATAAGAGAAATAAGTATAGTAATTGTCGTTCTATCGATCATATAAGCATAATATGGCTAATAATATGAGTTAGATTGATAGCAATAAGAGTAATGAGTATAGTAATTGTCGTTGTATCGATCATATCTGCATAATATGATTAATAATATGAGTTAGATTGATAATAATAAGAGTAATAAGTATAGTAATTGTCGTTCTATCGATCATATCTGCATACCATGGTTAATAATATGAGTTAGATTGATAATAGTGAGTGTAGTAAGTATAGTAATTGTCGTTCTATCGATCATATAAGCATAATATGGCTAATAATATGAGTTAGATTGATAACAGTGAGTGTAATAAGTATAGTAATTGTCGTTCTATCGATCATATAAGCATAATATGGCGAATAATATGAGGTAGATTGATAAAAATAAGAGTAATGTGTATAGTAATTGTAGTTCTATCGATCATATCTGCATAATATGATTAACAATATGAGTTAGATTGATAATAATAAGAGTAATGAGTATAGTAATTGTCGTTCTATCGATCATATCTGCATAATATGGTTAATAATATGAGTTGGATTGATAACAATGAGTGTAATAAGTATAGTAATTGTCGTTCTATCGATCACATAAGCATAATATGGCTAATAATATGAGTTAGGTTGATAACAATAAGAGTAATGAGTATAGAAATTGTCGTTCTATCGATCATATAAGCATAATATGGCTAATAATATGAGTTAGATTGATAATAATAAGAGTAAAAAGTATAGTAATTGTCGTTCTATCGATCATATCTGCATAATATGGTTAATAATATGAGGTGGATTGATAACAGTGAGTGTAATAAGTATAGTAATTGTCGTTCTATCGATCATATAAGCACAATATGGCTAATAATATGAGTTCCATTGATAATAATAAGAGTAATAAGTATAGTAATTGTCGTTCAATCGATCATAGAAGCACAATATGGCTAATAATATGAGTTCCATTTATAATAATAAGAGTAATAAGTATAGTAATTGTCGTTCTATCGATCATATAAGCATAATATGGCTAATAATATGAGTTAGATTGATAACAGTGAGTGTAATAAGTATAGTAATTGTCGTTCTATCGATCATATAAGCATAATATGGCGAATAATATGAGTTAGATTGATAAAAATAAGAGTAATGAGTATAGTAATTGTAGTTCTATCGATCATATCTGCATAATATGATTAATAATATGAGTTAGATTGATAATAATAAGAATAATAAGTATAGTAATTATCACTCTACCGATCATATAAACATAATATGGCTAATAATATGAGTTAGATTGATAGCAGTGAGTGTAATAAGTATAGTAATTGTCGTTCTATCGATCATATAAGCATAATATGGCTAATAATATGAGTTAGATTGATAATAATAAGAGAAATAAGTATAGTAATTGTCGTTCTATCGATCATATAAGCATAATATGGCTAATAATATGAGTTAGATTGATAGCAATAAGAGTAATGAGTATAGTAATTGTCGTTCTATCGATCATATCTGCATAATATGATTAATAATATGAGTTAGATTGATAATAATAAGAGTAATAAGTATAGTAATTGTCGTTCTATCGATCATATCTGCATACCATGGCTAATAATATGAGTTCCATTGATAATAATAAGAGTAATAAGTGTAGTAATTGTCGATCTATCGATCATACCTGCATAACATGGTTAATAATATGAGTTAGATTGATAATAATAATAATAATAAGTATAGTAATTATCATTCTACCGATCATATAAACATAATATGGCTAATAATATGAGTTAGATTGATAGCAGTGAGTGTAATAAGTATAGTAATTGTCGTTCTATCGGTCATATAACCATAATATGGCTAATAATATGAGTTAGATTGATAACAGTGAGTGTAATAAGTATAGTAATTGTCGTTCTATCGATCATATAAGCATAATATGGCGAATAATATGAGGTAGATTGATAAAAATAAGAGTAATGAGTATAGTAATTGTAGTTCTATCGATCATATCTGCATAATATGATTAATAATATGAGTTAGATTAATAATAATAAGAGTAATAAGTATAGTAATTGTCGTTCTATCGATCATATCTGCATACCATGGCTAATAATATGAGTTCCATTGATAATAATAAGAGTAATAAGTGTAGTAATTGTCGTTCTATCGATCATACCTGCATAACATGGTTAATAATATGAGTTAGATTGATAATAGTGAGTGTAATAAGTATAGTAATTGTCGTTCTATCGATCATATAAGCATAATATGGCTAATAATATGAGTTACATTGATAGCAGTGAGTGTAATATGTATAGTAATTGTCGTTCTATCGATCATATAAGCATAATATGGCTAATAATATGAGTTAGATTGATAATAGTGAGTGTAATAAGTATAGTAATTGTCGTTCTATCGGTCATATAACCATAATATGGCTAATAATATGAGTAAGATTGATAATAGTGAGTGTAATATGTATAGTAATTGTCGTTATTTCGATCATATAAGCATAATATGGCTAATAATATGAGTTAGATTGATAATAATAAGAGTAATGAGTATAGTAATTGTCGCTCTATCGATCATATCTGCATAATATGGTTAATAATATGAATTAGATTGATAATAATAAGAATAATAAGTATAGTAATTATCATTCTACCGATCATATAAACATAATATGGCTAATAATATGAGTTATATTGATAGCAGTAAGTGTAATAAGTATAGTAATTGTCGTTCTATCGATCATATAAGCATAATATGGTTAATAATATGAGGTGGATTGATAACAGTGAGTGTAATAAGTATAGTAATTGTCGTTCTATCGATCATATAAGCACAATATGGCTAATAATATGAGTTCCATTGATAATAATAAGAGTAATAAGTATAGTAATTGTCGTTCTATCGATCATATCTGCATAACATGGTTAATAATATGAGTTAGATTGATAATAGTGAGTGTAGTAAGTATAGTAATTGTCGTTCTACCGATCATATAAGCATAATATGGCTAATAATATGAGTTAGATTGATAACAGTGAGTGTAATAAGTATAGTAATTGTCGTTCTATCGATCATATAAGCATAATATGGCGAATTATATGAGGTACATTGATAAAAATAAGAGTAATGTGTATAGTAATTGTAGTTCTATCGATCATATCTGCATAATATGATTAACAATATGAGTTAGATTGATAATAATAAGAGTAATGAGTATAGTAATTGTCGTTCTATCGATCATATCTGCATAATATGGTTAATAATATGAGTTGGATTGATAACAATGAGTGTAATAAGTATAGTAATTGTCGTTCTATCGATCACATAAGCATAATATGGCTAATAATATGAGTTAGGTTGATAACAATAAGAGTAATGAGTATAGAAATTGTCGTTCTATCGATCATATAAGCATAATATGGCTAATAATATGAGTTAGATTGATAAAAATAAGAGTAATGAGTATAGTAATTGTAGTTCTATCGATCATATCTGCATAATATGGCTAATAATATGAGTTAGATTGATAAAAATAAGAGTAATGAGTATAGTAATTGTAGTTCTATCGATCATATCTGCATAATATGGTTAATAATATGAGGTGGATTGATAACAGTGAGTGTAATAAGTATAGTAATTGTCGTTCTATCGATCATATCTGCATAACATGGTTAATAATATGAGTTAGATTGATAATAGTGAGTGTAGTAAGTATAGTAATTGTCGTTCTACCGATCATATAAGCATAATATGGCTAATATATGAGTTAGATTGATAACAGTGAGTGTAATAAGTATAGTAATTGTCGTTCTATCGATCATATAAGCATAATATGGCGAATAATATGAGGTACATTGATAAAAATAAGAGTAATGTGTATAGTAATTGTAGTTCTATCGATCATATCTGCATAATATGATTAACAATATGAGTTAGATTGATAATAATAAGAGTAATGAGTATAGTAATTGTCGTTCTATCGATCATATCTGCATAATATGGTTAATAATATGAGTTGGATTGATAACAATGAGTGTAATAAGTATAGTAATAGTCGTTCTATCGATCACATAAGCATAATATGGCTAATAATATGAGTTAGGTTGATAACAATAAGAGTAATGAGTATAGAAATTGTCGTTCTATCGATCATATAAGCATAATATGGCTAATAATATGAGTTAGATTGATAAAAATAAGAGTAATGAGTATAGTAATTGTAGTTCTATCGATCATATCTGCATAATATGGTTAATAATATGAGGTGGATTGATAACAGTGAGTGTAATAAGTATAGTAATTGTCGTTCTATCGATCATATAAGCACAATATGGCTAATAATATGAGTTCCATTGATAATAATAAGAGTAATAAGTATAGTAATTGTCGTTCAATCGATCATAGAAGCACAATATGGCTAATAATATGAGTTTCATTTATAATAATAAGAGTAATAAGTATAGTAATTGTCGTTCTATCGATCATATAAGCATAATATGGCTAATAATATGAGTTAGATTGATAACAGTGAGTGTAATAAGTATAGTAATTGTCGTTCTATCGATCATATAAGCATAATATGGCGAATAATATGAGTTAGATTGATAAAAATAAGAGTAATGAGTATAGTAATTGTAGTTCTATCGATCATATCTGCATAATATGATTAATAATATGAGTTAGATTGATAATAATAAGAATAATAAGTATAGTAATTATCACTCTACCGATCATATAAACATAATATGGCTAATAATATGAGTTAGATTGATAGCAGTGAGTGTAATAAGTATAGTAATTGTCGTTCTATCGATCATATAAGCATAATATGGCTAATAATATGAGTTAGATTGATAATAATAAGAGAAATAAGTATAGTAATTGTCGTTCTATCGATCATATAAGCATAATATGGCTAATAATATGAGTTAGATTGATAGCAATAAGAGTAATGAGTATAGTAATTGTCGTTCTATCGATCATATCTGCATAATATGATTAATAATATGAGTTAGATTGATAATAATAAGAGTAATAAGTATAGTAATTGTCGTTCTATCGATCATATCTGCATACCATGGCTAATAATATGAGTTCCATTGATAATAATAAGAGTAATAAGTGTAGTAATTGTCGATCTATCGATCATACCTGCATAACATGGTTAATAATATGAGTTAGATTGATAATAATAAGAATAATAAGTATAGTAATTATCATTCTACCGATCATATAAACATAATATGGCTAATAATATGAGTTAGATTGATAGCAGTGAGTGTAATAAGTATAGTAATTGTCGTTCTATCGGTCATATAACCATAATATGGCTAATAATATGAGTTAGATTGATAACAGTGAGTGTAATAAGTATAGTAATTGTCGTTCTATCGATCATATAAGCATAATATGGCGAATAATATGAGGTAGATTGATAAAAATAAGAGTAATGAGTATAGTAATTGTAGTTCTATCGATCATATCTGCATAATATGATTAATAATATGAGTTAGATTAATAATAATAAGAGTAATAAGTATAGTAATTGTCGTTCTATCGATCATATCTGCATACCATGGCTAATAATATGAGTTCCATTGATAATAATAAGAGTAATAAGTGTAGTAATTGTCGTTCTATCGATCATACCTGCATAACATGGTTAATAATATGAGTTAGATTGATAATAGTGAGTGTAATAAGTATAGTAATTGTCGTTCTATCGATCATATAAGCATAATATGGCTAATAATATGAGTTACATTGATAGCAGTGAGTGTAATATGTATAGTAATTGTCGTTCTATCGATCATATAAGCATAATATGGCTAATAATATGAGTTAGATTGATAATAGTGAGTGTAATAAGTATAGTAATTGTCGTTCTATCGGTCATATAACCATAATATGGCTAATAATATGAGTAAGATTGATAATAGTGAGTGTAATATGTATAGTAATTGTCGTTATTTCGATCATATAAGCATAATATGGCTAATAATATGAGTTAGATTGATAATAATAAGAGTAATGAGTATAGTAATTGTCGCTCTATCGATCATATCTGCATAATATGGTTAATAATATGAATTAGATTGATAATAATAAGAATAATAAGTATAGTAATTATCATTCTACCGATCATATAAACATAATATGGCTAATAATATGAGTTAGATTGATAGCAGTAAGTGTAATAAGTATAGTAATTGTCGTTCTATCGATCATATAAGCATAATATGGTTAATAATATGAGGTGGATTGATAACAGTGAGTGTAATAAGTATAGTAATTGTCGTTCTATCGATCATATAAGCACAATATGGCTAATAATATGAGTTCCATTGATAATAATAAGAGTAATAAGTATAGTAATTGTCGTTCTATCGATCATATCTGCATAACATGGTTAATAATATGAGTTAGATTGATAATAGTGAGTGTAGTAAGTATAGTAATTGTCGTTCTACCGATCATATAAGCATAATATGGCTAATAATATGAGTTAGATTGATAACAGTGAGTGTAATAAGTATAGTAATTGTCGTTCTATCGATCATATAAGCATAATATGGCGAATAATATGAGGTACATTGATAAAAATAAGAGTAATGTGTATAGTAATTGTAGTTCTATCGATCATATCTGCATAATATGATTAACAATATGAGTTAGATTGATAATAATAAGAGTAATGAGTATAGTAATTGTCGTTCTATCGATCATATCTGCATAATATGGTTAATAATATGAGTTGGATTGATAACAATGAGTGTAATAAGTATAGTAATTGACGTTCTATCGATCACATAAGCATAATATGGCTAATAATATGAGTTAGGTTGATAACAATAAGAGTAATGAG
The DNA here is from genome assembly GCF_050947335.1 of Megachile rotundata. Classification (NCBI taxonomy): domain Eukaryota; kingdom Metazoa; phylum Arthropoda; class Insecta; order Hymenoptera; family Megachilidae; genus Megachile; species Megachile rotundata. The sequence goes on from NW_027473650.1 coordinate 85,767, forward strand.
TATAGAAATTGTCGTTCTATCGATCATATAAGCATAATATGGCTAATAATATGAGTTAGATTGATAATAATAAGAGTAAAAAGTATAGTAATTGTCGTTCTATCGATCATATCTGCATAATATGGTTAATAATATGAGGTGGATTGATAACAGTGAGTGTAATAAGTATAGTAATTGTCGTTCTATCGATCATATAAGCACAATATGGCTAATAATATGAGTTCCATTGATAATAATAAGAGTAATAAGTATAGTAATTGTCGTTCTATCGATCATAGAAGCACAATATGGCTAATAATATGAGTTCCATTGATAATAATAAGAGTAATAAGTATAGTAATTGTCGTTCTATCGATCATATAAGCATAATATGGCGAATAATATGAGTTAGATTGATAAAAATAAGAGTAATGAGTATAGTAATTGTAGTTCCATCGATCATATCTGCATAATATGATTAATAATATGAGTTAGATTGATAATAATAAGAATAATAAGTATAGTAATTATCATTCTACCGATCATATAAACATAATATGGCTAATAATATGAGTTAGATTGATAGCAGTGAGTGTAATAAGTATAGTAATTGTCGTTCTATCGATCATATAAGCATAATATGGCTAATAATATGAGTTAGATTGATAATAATAAGAGAAATAAGTATAGTAATTGTCGTTCTATCGATCATATAAGCATAATATGGCTAATAATATGAGTTAGATTGATAGCAATAAGAGTAATGAGTATAGTAATTGTCGTTCTATCGATCATATCTGCATAATATGATTAATAATATGAGTTAGATTGATAATAATAAGAGTAATAAGTATAGTAATTGTCGTTCTATCGATCATATCTGCATACCATGGTTAATAATATGAGTTAGATTGATAATAGTGAGTGTAGTAAGTATAGTAATTGTCGTTCTATCGATCATATAAGCATAATATGGCTAATAATATGAGTTAGATTGATAACAGTGAGTGTAATAAGTATAGTAATTGTCGTTCTATCGATCATATAAGCATAATATGGCGAATAATATGAGGTAGATTGATAAAAATAAGAGTAATGTGTATAGTAATTGTAGTTCTATCGATCATATCTGCATAATATGATTAACAATATGAGTTAGATTGATAATAATAAGAGTAATGAGTATAGTAATTGTCGTTCTATCGATCATATCTGCATAATATGGTTAATAATATGAGTTGGATTGATAACAATGAGTGTAATAAGTATAGTAATTGTCGTTCTATCGATCACATAAGCATAATATGGCTAATAATATGAGTTAGGTTGATAACAATAAGAGTAATGAGTATAGAAATTGTCGTTCTATCGATCATATAAGCATAATATGGCTAATAATATGAGTTAGATTGATAATAATAAGAGTAAAAAGTATAGTAATGGTCGTTCTATCGATCATATCTGCATAATATGGTTAATAATATGAGGTGGATTGATAACAGTGAGTGTAATAAGTATAGTAATTGTCGTTCTATCGATCATATAAGCACAATATGGCTAATAATATGAGTTCCATTGATAATAATAAGAGTAATAAGTATAGTAATTGTCGTTCTATCGATCATAGAAGCACAATATGGCTAATAATAGGAGTTCCATTGATAATAATAAGAGTAATAAGTATAGTAATTGTCGTTCTATCGATCATATAAGCATAATATGGCTAATAATATGAGTTAGATTGATAACAGTGAGTGTAATAAGTATAGTAATTGTCGTTCTATCGATCATATAAGCATAATATGGCGAATAATATGAGTTAGATTGATAAAAATAAGAGTAATGAGTATAGTAATTGTAGTTCTATCGATCATATCTGCATAATATGATTAATAATATGAGTTAGATTGATAATAATAAGAATAATAAGTATAGTAATTATCATTCTACCGATCATATAAACATAATATGGCTAATAATATGAGTTAGATTGATAGCAGTGAGTGTAATAAGTATAGTAATTGTCGTTCTATCGATCATATAAGCATAATATGGCTAATAATATGAGTTAGATTGATAATAATAAGAGAAATAAGTATAGTAATTGTCGTTCTATCGATCATATAAGCATAATATGGCTAATAATATGAGTTAGATTGATAGCAATAAGAGTAATGAGTATAGTAATTGTCGTTCTATCGATCATATCTGCATAATATGATTAATAATATGAGTTAGATTGATAATAATAAGAGTAATAAGTATAGTAATTGTCGTTCTATCGATCATATCTGCATACCATGGCTAATAATATGAGTTCCATTGATAATAATAAGAGTAATAAGTGTAGTAATTGTCGATCTATCGATCATACCTGCATAACATGGTTAATAATATGAGTTAGATTGATAATAATAAGAATAATAAGTATAGTAATTATCATTCTACCGATCATATAAACATAATATGGCTAATAATATGAGTTAGATTGATAGCAGTGAGTGTAATAAGTATAGTAATTGTCGTTCTATCGGTCATATAACCATAATATGGCTAATAATATGAGTTAGATTGATAACAGTGAGTGTAATAAGTATAGTAATTGTCGTTCTATCGATCATATAAGCATAATATGGCGAATCATATGAGGTAGATTGATAAAAATAAGAGTAATGAGTATAGTAATTGTAGTTCTATCGATCATATCTGCATAATATGATTAATAATATGAGTTAGATTAATAATAATAAGAGTAATAAGTATAGTAATTGTCGTTCTATCGATCATATCTGCATACCATGGCTAATAATATGAGTTCCATTGATAATAATAAGAGTAATAAGTGTAGTAATTGTCGTTCTATCGATCATACCTGCATAACATGGTTAATAATATGAGTTAGATTGATAATAGTGAGTGTAATAAGTATAGTAATTGTCGTTCTATCGGTCATATAACCATAATATGGCTAATAATATGAGTTAGATTGATAATAGTGAGTGTAATAAGTATAGTAATTGTCGTTATTTCGATCATATAAGCATAATATGGCTAATAATATGAGTTAGATTGATAATAATAAGAGTAATGAGTATAGTAATTGTCGCTCTATCGATCATATCTGCATAATATGGTTAATAATATGAATTAGATTGATAATAATAAGAATAATAAGTATAGTAATTATCATTCTACCGATCATATAAACATAATATGGCTAATAATATGAGTTAGATTGATAGCAGTAAGTGTAATAAGTATAGTAATTGTCGTTCTATCGATCATATAAGCATAATATGGCTAATAATATGAGTTAGATTGATAATAATAAGAGAAATAAGTATAGTAATTGTCGTTCTATCGATCATATAAGCATAATATGGCTAATAATATGAGTTAGATTGATAATAATAAGAGTAATGAGTATAGTAATTGTCGTTCTATCGATCATATAAGCATAACATGGCTAATAATATGAGTTCCATTGATAATAATAAGAGTAATAAGTATAGTAATTGTCGGTCTATCGATCATATCTGCATAACATGGTTAATAATATGAGTTAGATTGATAATAGTGAGTGTAATAAGTATAGTAATTGTCGTTCTATCGATCATATAAGCATAATATGGCTAATAATATGAGTTAGATTGATAACAGTGAGTGTAATAAGTATAGTAATTGTCGTTCTATCGATCATATAAGCATAATGTGGCGAATAATATGAGGTAGATTGATAAAAATAAGAGTAATGAGTATAGTAATTGTAGTTCTATCGATCATATCTGCATAATATGATTAACAATATGAGTTAGATTGATAATGATAAGAGTAATAAGTATAGTAATTATCATTCTACCGATCATATAAACATAATATGCCTAATAATATGAGTTAGATTGATAGCAGTGAGTGTAATAAGTATAGTAATTGTCGTTCTATCGATCATATAAGCATAATATGGCTAATAATATGAGTTAGATTGATAACAGTGAGTGTAATAAGTATAGTAATTGTCGTTCTATCGATCATATAAGCATAATATGGCGAATAATATGAGGTAGATTGATAAAAATAAGAGTAATGAGTATAGTAATTGTAGTTCTATCGATTATATCTGCATAATATGATTAATAATATGAGTTAGATTGATAATAATAAGAGTAATAAGTATAGTAATTGTCGTTCTATCGATCATATCTGCATAATATGGTTAATAATATGAGTTGGATTGATAACAATGAGTGTAATAAGTATAGTAATTGTCGTTCTATCGATCACATAAGCATAATATGGCTAATAATATGAGTTAGGTTGATAACAATAAGAGTAATGAGTATAGAAATTGTCGTTCTATCGATCATATAAGCATAATATGGCTAATAATATGAGTTAGATTGATAAAAATAAGAGTAATGAGTATAGTAATTGTAGTTCTATCGATCATATCTGCATAATATGGTTAATAATATGAGGTGGATTGATAACAGTGAGTGTAATAAGTATAGTAATTGTCGTTCTATCGATCATATAAGCACAATATGGCTAATAATATGAGTTCCATTGATAATAATAAGAGTAATAAGTATAGTAATTGTCGTTCAATCGATCATAGAAGCACAATATGGCTAATAATATGAGTTTCATTTATAATAATAAGAGTAATAAGTATAGTAATTGTCGTTCTATCGATCATATAAGCATAATATGGCTAATAATATGAGTTAGATTGATAACAGTGAGTGTAATAAGTATAGTAATTGTCGTTCTATCGATCATATAAGCATAATATGGCGAATAATATGAGTTAGATTGATAAAAATAAGAGTAATGAGTATAGTAATTGTAGTTCTATCGATCATATCTGCATAATATGATTAATAATATGAGTTAGATTGATAATAATAAGAATAATAAGTATAGTAATTATCACTCTACCGATCATATAAACATAATATGGCTAATAATATGAGTTAGATTGATAGCAGTGAGTGTAATAAGTATAGTAATTGTCGTTCTATCGATCATATAAGCATAATATGGCTAATAATATGAGTTAGATTGATAATAATAAGAGAAATAAGTATAGTAATTGTCGTTCTATCGATCATATAAGCATAATATGGCTAATAATATGAGTTAGATTGATAGCAATAAGAGTAATGAGTATAGTAATTGTCGTTCTATCGATCATATCTGCATAATATGATTAATAATATGAGTTAGATTGATAATAATAAGAGTAATAAGTATAGTAATTGTCGTTCTATCGATCATATCTGCATACCATGGCTAATAATATGAGTTCCATTGATAATAATAAGAGTAATAAGTGTAGTAATTGTCGATCTATCGATCATACCTGCATAACATGGTTAATAATATGAGTTAGATTGATAATAATAAGAATAATAAGTATAGTAATTATCATTCTACCGATCATATAAACATAATATGGCTAATAATATGAGTTAGATTGATAGCAGTGAGTGTAATAAGTATAGTAATTGTCGTTCTATCGGTCATATAACCATAATATGGCTAATAATATGAGTTAGATTGATAACAGTGAGTGTAATAAGTATAGTAATTGTCGTTCTATCGATCATATAAGCATAATATGGCGAATAATATGAGGTAGATTGATAAAAATAAGAGTAATGAGTATAGTAATTGTAGTTCTATCGATCATATCTGCATAATATGATTAATAATATGAGTTAGATTAATAATAATAAGAGTAATAAGTATAGTAATTGTCGTTCTATCGATCATATCTGCATACCATGGCTAATAATATGAGTTCCATTGATAATAATAAGAGTAATAAGTGTAGTAATTGTCGTTCTATCGATCATACCTGCATAACATGGTTAATAATATGAGTTAGATTGATAAGAGTGAGTGTAATAAGTATAGTAATTGTCGTTCTATCGATCATATAAGCATAATATGGCTAATAATATGAGTTACATTGATAGCAGTGAGTGTAATATGTATAGTAATTGTCGTTCTATCGATCATATAAGCATAATATGGCTAATAATATGAGTTAGATTGATAATAGTGAGTGTAATAAGTATAGTAATTGTCGTTCTATCGGTCATATAACCATAATATGGCTAATAATATGAGTAAGATTGATAATAGTGAGTGTAATATGTATAGTAATTGTCGTTATTTCGATCATATAAGCATAATATGGCTAATAATATGAGTTAGATTGATAATAATAAGAGTAATGAGTATAGTAATTGTCGCTCTATCGATCATATCTGCATAATATGATTAACAATATGAGTTAGATTGATAATAATAAGAGTAATGAGTATAGTAATTGTCGTTCTATCGATCATATCTGCATAATATGGTTAATAATATGAGTTGGATTGATAACAATGAGTGTAATAAGTATAGTAATTGACGTTCTATCGATCACATAAGCATAATATGGCTAATAATATGAGTTAGGTTGATAACAATAAGAGTAATGAGTATAGAAATTGTCGTTCTATCGATCATATAAGCATAATATGGCTAATAATATGAGTTAGATTGATAATAATAAGAGTAAAAAGTATAGTAATTGTCGTTCTATCGATCATATCTGCATAATATGGTTAATAATATGAGGTGGATTGATAACAGTGAGTGTAATAAGTATAGTAATTGTCGTTCTATCGATCATATAAGCACAATATGGCTAATAATATGAGTTCCATTGATAATAATAAGAGTAATAAGTATAGTAATTGTCGTTCTATCGATCATAGAAGCACAATATGGCTAATAATATGAGTTCCATTGATAATAATAAGAGTAATAAGTATAGTAATTGTCGTTCTATCGATCATATAAGCATAATATGGCTAATAATATGAGTTAGATTGATAACAGTGAGTGTAATAAGTATAGTAATTGTCGTTCTATCGATCATATAAGCATAATATGGCGAATAATATGAGTTAGATTGATAAAAATAAGAGTAATGAGTATAGTAATTGTAGTTCCATCGATCATATCTGCATAATATGATTAATAATATGAGTTAGATTGATAATAATAAGAATAATAAGTATAGTAATTATCATTCTACCGATCATATAAACATAATATGGCTAATAATATGAGTTAGATTGATAGCAGTGAGTGTAATAAGTATAGTAATTGTCGTTCTATCGATCATATAAGCATAATATGGCTAATAATATGAGTTAGATTGATAATAATAAGAGAAATAAGTATAGTAATTGTCGTTCTATCGATCATATAAGCATAATATGGCTAATAATATGAGTTAGATTGATAGCAATAAGAGTAATGAGTATAGTAATTGTCGTTCTATCGATCATATCTGCATAATATGATTAATAATATGAGTTAGATTGATAATAATAAGAGTAATAAGTATAGTAATTGTCGTTCTATCGATCATATCTGCATACCATGGTTAATAATATGAGTTAGATTGATAATAGTGAGTGTAGTAAGTATAGTAATTGTCGTTCTATCGATCATATAAGCATAATATGGCTAATAATATGAGTTAGATTGATAACAGTGAGTGTAATAAGTATAGTAATTGTCGTTCTATCGATCATATAAGCATAATATGGCGAATAATATGAGGTAGATTGATAAAAATAAGAGTAATGTGTATAGTAATTGTAGTTCTATCGATCATATCTGCATAATATGATTAACAATATGAGTTAGATTGATAATAATAAGAGTAATGAGTATAGTAATTGTCGTTCTATCGATCATATCTGCATAATATGGTTAATAATATGAGTTGGATTGATAACAATGAGTGTAATAAGTATAGTAATTGTCGTTCTATCGATCACATAAGCATAATATGGCTAATAATATGAGTTAGGTTGATAACAATAAGAGTAATGAGTATAGAAATTGTCGTTCTATCGATCATATAAGCATAATATGGCTAATAATATGAGTTAGGTTGATAACAATAAGAGTAATGAGTATAGAAATTGTCGTTCTATCGATCATATAAGCATAATATGGCTAATAATATGAGTTAGATTGATAATAATAAGAGTAAAAAGTATAGTAATGGTCGTTCTATCGATCATATAAGCATAATATGGCTAATAATATGAGTTAGATTGATAATAATAAGAGAAATAAGTATAGTAATTGTCGTTCTATCGATCATATAAGCATAATATGGCTAATAATATGAGTTAGATTGATAGCAATAAGAGTAATGAGTATAGTAATTGTCGTTCTATCGATCATATCTGCATAATATGATTAATAATATGAGTTAGATTGATAACAATAAGAGTAATAAGTATAGTAATTGTCGTTCTATCGATCATATCTGCATACCATGGCTAATAATATGAGTTCCATTGATAATAATAAGAGTAATAAGTGTAGTAATTGTCGTTCTATCGATCATACCTGCATAACATGGTTAATAATATGAGTTAGATTGATAATAGTGAGTGTAATAAGTATAGTAATTGTCGTTCTATCGATCATATAAGCATAATATGGCTAATAATATGAGTTACATTGATAGCAGTGAGTGTAATATGTATAGTAATTGTTGTTCTATCGATCATATAAGCATAATATGGCTAATAATATGAGTTAGATTGATAATAGTGAGTGTAATAAGTATAGTAATTGTCGTTCTATCGGTCATATAACCATAATATGGCTAATAATATGAGTTAGATTGATAATAGTGAGTGTAATAAGTATAGTAATTGTCGTTATTTCGATCATATAAGCATAATATGGCTAATAATATGAGTTAGATTGATAATAATAAGAGTAATGAGTATAGTAATTGTCGCTCTATCGATCATATCTGCATAATATGGTTAATAATATGAATTAGATTGATAATAATAAGAATAATAAGTATAGTAATTATCATTCTACCGATCATATAAACATAATATGGCTAATAATATGAGTTAGATTGATAGCAGTAAGTGTAATAAGTATAGTAATTGTCGTTCTATCGATCATATAAGCATAATATGGCTAATAATATGAGTTAGATTGATAATAATAAGAGAAATAAGTATAGTAATTGTCGTTCTATCGATCATATAAGCATAATATGGCTAATAATATGAGTTAGATTGATAATAATAAGAGTAATGAGTATAGTAATTGTCGTTCTATCGATCATATAAGCATAACATGGCTAATAATATGAGTTCCATTGATAATAATAAGAGTAATAAGTATAGTAATTGTCGGTCTATCGATCATATCTGCATAACATGGTTAATAATATGAGTTAGATTGATAATAGTGAGTGTAATAAGTATAGTAATTGTCGTTCTATCGATCATATAAGCATAATATGGCTAATAATATGAGTTAGATTGATAACAGTGAGTGTAATAAGTATAGTAATTGTCGTTCTATCGATCATATAAGCATAATGTGGCGAATAATATGAGGTAGATTGATAAAAATAAGAGTAATGAGTATAGTAATTGTAGTTCTATCGATCATATCTGCATAATATGATTAACAATATGAGTTAGATTGATAATGATAAGAGTAATAAGTATAGTAATTATCATTCTACCGATCATATAAACATAATATGGCTAATAATATGAGTTAGATTGATAGCAGTGAGTGTAATAAGTATAGTAATTGTCGTTCTATCGATCATATAAGCATAATATGGCTAATAATATGAGTTAGATTGATAATAATAAGAGAAATAAGTATAGTAATTGTCGTTCTATCGATCATATAAGCATAATATGGCTAATAATATGAGTTAGATTGATAATAATAAGAGTAATGAGTATAGTAATTGTCGTTCTATCGATCATATAAGCATAACATGGCTAATAATATGAGTTCCATTGATAATAATAAGAGTAATAAGTATAGTAATTGTCGGTCTATCGATCATATCTGCATAACATGGTTAATAATATGAGTTAGATTGATAATAGTGAGTGTAGTAAGTATAGTAATTGTCGTTCTATCGATCATATAAGCATAATATGGCTAATAATATGAGTTAGATTGATAACAGTGAGTGTAATAAGTATAGTAATTGTCGTTCTATCGATCATATAAGCATAATATGGCGAATAATATGAGGTAGATTGATAAAAATACGAGTAATGTGTATAGTAATTGTAGTTCTATCGATCATATCTGCATAATATGATTAACAATATGAGTTAGATTGATAATAATAAGAGTAATGAGTATAGTAATTGTCGTTCTATCGATCATATCTGCATAATATGGTTAATAATATGAGTTGGATTGATAACAGTGAGTGTAATAAGTATAGTAATTGTCGTTCTATCGATCATATAAGCATAATATGGCTAATAATATGAGTTAGATTGATAACAGTGAGTGTAATAAGTATAGTAATTGTCGTTCTATCGATCATATAAGCACAATATGGCTAATAATATGAGTTCCATTGATAATAATAAGAGTAATAAGTATAGTAATTGTCGTTCTATCGATCATATAAGCATAATATGGCTAATAATATCAGTTAGATTGATAACAGTGAGTGTAATAAGTATAGTAATTGTCGTTCTATCGATCATATAAGGATAATATGGCGAATAATATGAGTTAGATTGATAAAAATGAGAGTAATGAGTATAGCAATTGTAGTTCTATCGATCATATCTGCATAATATGATTAATAATATGAGTTAGATTGATAATAATAAGAATAATAAGTATAGTAATTATCATTCTACCGATCATATAAACATAATATGGCTAATAATATGAGTTAGATTGATAACAGTGAGTGTAATAAGTATAGTAATTGTCGTTCTATCGATCATATAAGCATAATATGGCGAATAATATGAGTTAGATTGATAAAAATAAGAGTAATGAGTATAGAAATTGTCGTTCTATCGATCATATAAGCATAATATGGCTAATAATATGAGTTAGATTGATAATAATAAGAGTAAAAAGTATAGTAATTGTCGTTCTATCGATCATATCTGCATAATATGGTTAATAATATGAGGTGGATTGATAACAGTGAGTGTAATAAGTATAGTAATTGTCGTTCTATCGATCATATAAGCACAATATGGCTAATAATATAAATTCCATTGATAATAATAAGAGTAATAAGTATAGTAATTGTCGTTCTATCGATCATAGAAGCACAATATGGCTAATAATATGAGTTCCATTGATAATAATAAGAGTAATAAGTATAGTAATTGTCGTTCTATCGATCATATAAGCATAATATGGCTAATAATATGAGTTAGTTTGATAACAGTGAGTGTAATAAGTATAGTAATTGTCGTTCTATCGATCATATAAGCATAATATGGCGAATAATATGAGTTAGATTGATAAAAATCAGAGTAATGAGTATAGTAATTGTAGTTCTATCGATCATATCTGCATAATATGATTAATAATATGAGTTAGATTGATAATAATAAGAGTAATGAGTATAGTAATTGTCGCCCAAGGATCATATAAGCATAACATGGTTAATAATCTCAGGTAGATTGATAATAGTGAGTGTAATAAGTATAGTAATTGTCGTTCTATCGGTCATATAACTATAATATGGCTAATAATATGAGTTGGATTGATAATAGTGAGTGTAATAAGTATAGTAATTGTCGTTCTATCGATCATATAAGCATAATATGGTTAATAATATGAGTTAGATTGATAACAGTGAGTGTAATAAGTATAGTAATTGTCGTTCTATCGATGATATAAGCATAATATGGCGAATAATATGAGGTAGATTGATAAAAATAAGAGAAATGAGTATAGTAATTGTAGTTCTATCGATCATATCTGCATAATATGATTAACAATATGAGTTAGATTGATAATAATAAGAGTAATAAGTATAGTAATTATCATTCTACCGATCATATAAACATAATATGGCTAATAATATGAGTTAGATTGCGAGAAGTGAGTGTAATAAGTATAGTAATTGACGTTCTATCTATCATATAAGCATAATATGGCTAATAATATGAGTTAGATTGATAATAATAAGAGAAGTATAGTAATTGTCGTTCTATCGATCATACAAGCATAATATGGCTAATAATATGAGTTAGATTGATAATAATAAGTGTAATAAGTATAGTAATTATCGTTCTATCGATCATATCTGCATAACATGATTAATAATATGAGTTAGATTGATAATAGTGAGTGTAATAAGTATAGTAATTGTCGTACTATCGATCATATAAGCATAATATGGCTAATAATATGAGTTAGATTGATAATAATAAGAGTAATGAGTATAGTAATTGTCGTTCTATCGATCATATCTGCATAATATGGTTAATAATATGAGTTGGATCGATAACAGTGAGTGTAATAAGTATAGTAATTGTCGTTCTATCGATCATATAAGCATAATATGGCTAATAATATGAGTTAGATTGATAACAGTGAGTGTAATAAGTATAGTAATTGTCGTTCTATCGATCATATAAGCATAATATGGCGAACAATATGAGGTTGATTGATAAAAATAAGAGTAATGAGTATAGTAATTGTAGTTCTATCGATCATATCTGCATAATATGATTAACAATATGAGTTAGATTGATAATAATAAGAGTAATAAGTATAGTAACTATCATTCGACCGATCATATAAGCACAATATGGCTAATAATATGAGTTCCATTGATAATAATAAGAGTAATAAGTATAGTAATTGTCGCTCTATCGATCATATAAGCATAATATGGCTAATAATATGAGTTAGATTGATAACAGTGAGTGTAATAAGTATAGTAATTGTCGTTCTATCGATCATATAAGCATAATGTGGCTAATAATATGAGTTAGATTGATAATAATAAGAGAAGTAAGTTTAGTGATTGTCGTTCTATCGATCATATAAGCATAATATGGCTAATAATATGAGTTAGATTGATAACAATAAGAGTAATGTGTATAGTAATTGTCGTTCTATCGATCATATAAGCATAATATGGCTAATAATATGAGTTAGATTGATAATAATAAGAGTAAAAAGTATAGTAATTGTCGTTCTATCGATCATATCTGCATAATATGGTTAATAATATGAGGTGGATTGATAACAGTGAGTGTAATAAGTATAGTAATTGTCGTTCTATCGATCATATAAGCACAATATGGCTAATAATATGAGTTCCATTGATAATAATAAGAGTAATAAGTATAGTAATTGTCGTTCTATCGATCATATAAGCACAATATGGCTAATAATATGAGTTCCATTGATAATAATAAGAGTAATAAGTATAGTAATTGTCGTTCTATCGATCATATAAGCATAATATGGCTAATAATATGAGTTAGATTGATAACAGTGAGTGTAATAGGTATAGTAATTGTCGTTCTATCGATCATATAAGCATAATATGGCGAATAATATGAGTTAGATTGATAAAAATAAGAGTAATGAGTATAGTAATTGTAGTTCTATCGATCATATCTGCATATTATGATTAATAATATGAGTTAGATTGATAATAATAAGAATAATAAGTATAGTAATTATCATTCTACCGATCATATAAACATAATATGGCTAATAATATGAGTTAGATTGATAGCAGTGAGTGTAATAAGTATAGTAATTGTCGTTCTATCGATCATATAAGCATAATATGGCTAATAATATGAGTTAGATTGATAATAATAAGAGAAATAAGTATAGTAATTGTCGTTCTATCGATCATATAAGCATAATATGGCTAATAATATGAGTTAGATTGATAATAATAAGAGTAATGAGTATAGTAATTGTCGTTCTATCGATCATATAAGCATAACATGGCTAATGATATGAGTTCCATTGATAATAATAAGAGTAATAAGTATAGTAATTGTCGTTCTATCGATCATATCTGCATAACATGGTTAATAATATGAGTTAGATTGATAATAGTGAGTGTAGTAAGTATAGTAATTGTCGTTCTACCGATCATATAAGCATAATATGGCTAATAATATGAGTTAGATTGATAACAGTGTGTGTAATAAGTATAGTAATTGTCGTTCTATCGATCATATCTGCATAACATGGTTAATAATATGAGTTAGATTGATAATAGTGAGTGTAGTAAGTATAGTAATTGTCGTTCTACCGATCATATAAGCATAATATGGCTAATAATATGAGTTAGATTGATAACAGTGAGTGTAATAAGTATAGTAATTGTCGTTCTATCGATCATATAAGCATAATATGGCTAATAATATGAGTTAGATTGATAATAATAAGAGTAATGAGTATAGTAATTGTCGTTCTATCGATCATATAAGCATAACATGGCTAATGATATGAGTTCCATTGATAATAATAAGAGTAATAAGTATAGTAATTGTCGTTCTATCGATCATATCTGCATAACATGGTTAATAATATGAGTTAGATTGATAATAGTGAGTGTAGTAAGTATAGTAATTGTCGTTCTACCGATCATATAAGCATAATATGGCTAATAATATGAGTTAGATTGATAACAGTGAGTGTAATAAGTATAGTAATTGTCGTTCTATCGATCATATAAGCATAATATGGCGAATAATATGAGGTAGATTGATAAAAATAAGAGTAATGTGTATAGTAATTGTAGTTCTATCGATCATATCTGCATAATATGATTAACAATATGAGTTAGATTGATAATAATAAGAGTAATGAGTATAGTAATTGTCGTTCTATCGATCATATCTGCATAATATGGTTAATAATATGAGTTGGATTGATAACAATGAGTGTAATAAGTATAGTAATTGTCGTTCTATCGATCACATAAGCATAATATGGCTAATAATATGAGTTAGGTTGATAACAATAAGAGTAATGAGTATAGAAATTGTCGTTCTATCGATCATATAAGCATAATATGGCTAATAATATGAGTTAGATTGATAATAATAAGAGTAATGAGTATAGTAATTGTCGCTCTATCGATCATATCTGCATAATATGGTTAATAATATGAATTAGATTGATAATAATAAGAATAATAAGTATAGTAATTATCATTCTACCGATCATATAAACATAATATGGCTAATAATATGAGTTAGATTGATAGCAGTAAGTGTAATAAGTATAGTAATTGTCGTTCTATCGATCATATAAGCATAATATGGCTAATAATATGAGTTAGATTGATAATAATAAGAGAAATAAGTATAGTAATTGTCGTTCTATCGATCATATAAGCATAATATGGCTAATAATATGAGTTAGATTGATAATAATAAGAGTAATGAGTATAGTAATTGTCGTTCTATCGATCATATAAGCATAACATGGCTAATAATATGAGTTCCATTGATAATAATAAGAGTAATAAGTATAGTAATTGTCGGTCTATCGATCATATCTGCATAACATGGTTAATAATATGAGTTAGATTGATAATAGTGAGTGTAATAAGTATAGTAATTGTCGTTCTATCGATCATATAAGCATAATATGGCTAATAATATGAGTTAGATTGATAACAGTGAGTGTAATAAGTATAGTAATTGTCGTTCTATCGATCATATAAGCATAATGTGGCGAATAATATGAGGTAGATTGATAAAAATAAGAGTAATGAGTATAGTAATTGTAGTTCTATCGATCATATCTGCATAATATGATTAACAATATGAGTTAGATTGATAATGATAAGAGTAATAAGTATAGTAATTATCATTCTACCGATCATATAAACATAATATGGCTAATAATATGAGTTAGATTGATAGCAGTGAGTGTAATAAGTATAGTAATTGTCGTTCTATCGATCATATAAGCATAATATGGCTAATAATATGAGTTAGATTGATAACAGTGAGTGTAATAAGTATAGTAATTGTCGTTCTATCGATCATATAAGCATAATATGGCGAATAATATGAGTTAGATTGATAACAGTGAGAGTAATAAGTATAGTAATTGTCGTTCTATCGATCATATAAGCATAATATGGCTAATAATATGAGTTAGATTGTTAATAATAAGAGTAATAAGTATAGTAATTATCGTTCTATCGATCATATAAGCATAACATGGCTAATAATATGAGTTCCATTGATAATAATAAGAGCAATAAGTATAGTAATTGTCGTTCTATCGATCATATCTGCATAACATGGTTAATAATATGAGTTAGATTGATAATAGTGAGTGTAGTAAGTATAGTAATTGTCGTTCTATCGATCATATAAGCATAATATGGCTAATAATATGAGTTAGATTGATAACAGTGAGTGTAATAAGTATAGTAATTGTCGTTCTATCGATCATATAAGCATAATATGGCGAATAATATGAGGTAGATTGATAAAAATACGAGTAATGTGTATAGTAATTGTAGTTCTATCGATCATATCTGCATAATATGATTAACAATATGAGTTAGATTGATAATAATAAGAGTAATGAGTATAGTAATTGTCGTTCTATCGATCATATCTGCATAATATGGTTAATAATATGAGGTGGATTGATAACAGTGAGTGTAATAAGTATAGTAATTGTCGTTCTATCGATCATATAAGCACAATATGGCTAATAATATAAATTCCATTGATAATAATAAGAGTAATAAGTATAGTAATTGTCGTTCTATCGATCATAGAAGCACAATATGGCTAATAATATGAGTTCCATTGATAATAATAAGAGTAATAAGTATAGTAATTGTCGTTCTATCGATCATATAAGCATAATATGGCTAATAATATGAGTTAGATTGATAACAGTGAGTGTAATAAGTATAGTAATTGTCGTTCTATCGATCATATAAGCATAATATGGCGAATAATATGAGTTAGATTGATAAAAATAAGAGTAATGAGTATAGTAATTGTAGTTCTATCGATCATATCTGCATAATATGATTAATAATATGAGTTAGATTGATAATAATAAGAATAATAAGTATAGTAATTATCATTCTACCGATCATATAAACATAATATGGCTAATAATATGAGTTAGATTGATAGCAGTGAGTGTAATAAGTATAGTAATTGTCGTTCTATCGATCATATAAGCATAATATGGCTAATAATATGAGTTAGATTGATAACAGTGAGTGTAATAAGTATAGTAATTGTCGTTCTATCGATCATATAAGCACAATATGGCTAATAATATGAGTTCCATTGATAATAATAAGAGTAATAAGTATAGTAATTGTCGTTCTATCGATCATATCTGCATAACATGGTTAATAATATGAGTTAGATTGATAATAGTGAGTGTAGTAAGTATAGTAATTGTCGTTCTATCGATCATATAAGCATAATATGGCTAATAATATGAGTTAGATTGATAACAGTGAGTGTAATAAGTATAGTAATTGTCGTTCTATCGATCATATAAGCATAATATGGCGAATAATATGAGGTAGATTGATAAAAATACGAGTAATGTGTATAGTAATTGTAGTTCTATCGATCATATCTGCATAATATGATTAACAATATGAGTTAGATTGATAATAATAAGAGTAATGAGTATAGTAATTGTCGTTCTATCGATCATATCTGCATAATATGGTTAATAATATGAGTTGGATTGATAACAGTGAGTGTAATAAGTATAGTAATTGTCGTTCTATCGATCATATAAGCATAATATGGCTAATAATATGAGTTAGATTGATAACAATAAGAGTAATGAGTATAGAAATTGTCGTTCTATCGATCATATAAGCATAATATGGCTAATAATATGAGTTAGATTGATAATAATAAGAGTAAAAAGTATAGTAATTGTCGTTCTATCGATCATATCTGCATAATATGGTTAATAATATGAGGTGGATTGATAACAGTGAGTGTAATAAGTATAGTAATTGTCGTTCTATCGATCATATAAGCACAATATGGCTAATAATATAAATTCCATTGATAATAATAAGAGTAATAAGTATAGTAATTGTCGTTCTATCGATCATAGAAGCACAATATGGCTAATAATATGAGTTCCATTGATAATAATAAGAGTAATAAGTATAGTAATTGTCGTTCTATCGATCATATAAGCATAATATGGCTAATAATATGAGTTAGATTGATAACAGTGAGTGTAATAAGTATAGTAATTGTCGTTCTATCGATCATATAAGCATAATATGGCGAATAATATGAGTTAGATTGATAAAAATAAGAGTAATGAGTATAGTAATTGTAGTTCTATCGATCATATCTGCATAATATGATTAATAATATGAGTTAGATTGATAATAATAAGAATAATAAGTATAGTAATTATCATTCTACCGATCATATAAACATAATATGGCTAATAATATGAGTTAGATTGATAGCAGTGAGTGTAATAAGTATAGTAATTGTCGTTCTATCGATCATATAAGCATAATATGGCTAATAATATGAGTTAGATTGATAACAGTGAGTGTAATAAGTATAGTAATTGTCGTTCTATCGATCATATAAGCACAATATGGCTAATAATATGAGTTCCATTGATAATAATAAGAGTAATAAGTATAGTAATTGTCGTTCTATCGATCATATAAGCATAATATGGCTAATAATATCAGTTAGATTGATAACAGTGAGTGTAATAAGTATAGTAATTGTCGTTCTATCGATCATATAAGGATAATATGGCGAATAATATGAGTTAGATTGATAAAAATGAGAGTAATGAGTATAGCAATTGTAGTTCTATCGATCATATCTGCATAATATGATTAATAATATGAGTTAGATTGATAATAATAAGAATAATAAGTATAGTAATTATCATTCTACCGATCATATAAACATAATATGGCTAATAATATGAGTTAGATTGATAGCAGTGAGTGTAATAAGTATAGTAATTGTCGTTCTATCGATCATATAAGCATAATATGGCTAATAATATGAGTTAGATTGATAATAATAAGAGAAATAAGTATAGTAATTGTCGTTCTATCGATCATATAAGCATAATATGGCTAATAATATGAGTTAGATTGATAATAATAAGAGTAATGAGTATAGTAATTGTCGTTCTATCGATCATATAAGCATAACATGGCTAATAATATGAGTTCCATTGATAATAATAAGAGTAATAAGTATAGTAATTGTCGTTCTATCGATCATATAAGCATAATATGGCGAATAATATGAGTTAGATTGATAAAAATCAGAGTAATGAGTATAGTAATTGTAGTTCTATCGATCATATCTGCATAATATGATTAATAATATGAGTTAGATTGATAATAATAAGAGTAATGAGTATAGTAATTGTCGCCCAAGGATCATATAAGCATAACATGGTTAATAATCTCAGTTAGATTGATAATAGTGAGTGTAATAAGTATAGTAATTGTCGTTCTATCGGTCATATAACTATAATATGGCTAATAATATGAGTTGGATTGATAATAGTGAGTGTAATAAGTATAGTAATTGTCGTTCTATCGATCATATAAGCATAATATGGTTAATAATATGAGTTAGATTGATAATAATAAGAGTAATAAGTATATTAATTATCATTCTACCGATCATATAAACATAATATGGCTAATAATATGAGTTAGATTGCGAGAAGTGAGTGTAATAAGTATAGTAATTGACGTTCTATCTATCATATAAGCATAATATGGCTAATAATATGAGTTAGATTGATAATAATAAGAGAAGTATAGTAATTGTCGTTCTATCGATCATACAAGCATAATATGGCTAATAATATGAGTTAGATTGATAATAATAAGTGTAATAAGTATAGTAATTATCGTTCTATCGATCATATCTGCATAACATGATTAATAATATGAGTTAGATTGATAATAGTGAGTGTAATAAGTATAGTAATTGTCGTACTATCGATCATATAAGCATAATATGGCTAATAATATGAGTTAGATTGATAACAGTGAGTGTAATAAGTATAGTAATTGTCGTTCTATCGATCATATAAGCATAATATGGCGAACAATATGAGGTTGATTGATAAAAATAAGAGTAATGAGTATAGTAATTGTAGTTCTATCGATCATATCTGCATAATATGATTAACAATATGAGTTAGATTGATAATAATAAGAGTAATAAGTATAGTAACTATCATTCGACCGATCATATAAGCACAATATGGCTAATAATATGAGTTCCATTGATAATAATAAGAGTAATAAGTATAGTAATTGTCGCTCTATCGATCATATAAGCATAATATGGCTAATAATATGAGTTAGATTGATAACAGTGAGTGTAATAAGTATAGTAATTGTCGTTCTATCGATCATATAAGCATAATGTGGCTAATAATATGAGTTAGATTGATAATAATAAGAGAAGTAAGTTTAGTGATTGTCGTTCTATCGATCATATAAGCATAATATGGCTAATAATATGAGTTAGATTGATAACAATAAGAGTAATGTGTATAGTAATTGTCGTTCTATCGATCATATAAGCATAATATGGCTAATAATATGAGTTAGATTGATAATAATAAGAGTAAAAAGTATAGTAATTGTCGTTCTATCGATCATATCTGCATAATATGGTTAATAATATGAGGTGGATTGATAACAGTGAGTGTAATATGTATAGTAATTGTCGTTCTATCGATCATATAAGCACAATATGGCTAATAATATGAGTTCCATTGATAATAATAAGAGTAATAAGTATAGTAATTGTCGTTCTATCGATCATATAAGCACAATATGGCTAATAATATGAGTTCCATTGATAATAATAAGAGTAATAAGTATAGTAATTGTCGTTCTATCGATCATATAAGCATAATATGGCTAATAATATGAGTTAGATTGATAACAGTGAGTGTAATAAGTATAGTAATTGTCGTTCTATCGATCATATAAGCATAATATGGCGAATAATATGAGTTAGATTGATAAAAATAAGAGTAATGAGTATAGTAATTGTAGTTCTATCGATCATATCTGCATATTATGATTAATAATATGAGTTAGATTGATAATAATAAGAATAATAAGTATAGTAATTATCATTCTACCGATCATATAAACATAATATGGCTAATAATATGAGTTAGATTGATAGCAGTGAGTGTAATAAGTATAGTAATTGTCGTTCTATCGATCATATAAGCATAACATGGCTAATGATATGAGTTCCATTGATAATAATAAGAGTAATAAGTATAGTAATTGTCGTTCTATCGATCATATCTGCATAACATGGTTAATAATATGAGTTAGATTGATAATAGTGAGTGTAGTAAGTATAGTAATTGTCGTTCTACCGATCATATAAGCATAATATGGCTAATAATATGAGTTAGATTGATAACAGTGTGTGTAATAAGTATAGTAATTGTCGTTCTATCGATCATATCTGCATAACATGGTTAATAATATGAGTTAGATTGATAATAGTGAGTGTAGTAAGTATAGTAATTGTCGTTCTACCGATCATATAAGCATAATATGGCTAATAATATGAGTTAGATTGATAACAGTGAGTGTAATAAGTATAGTAATTGTCGTTCTATCGATCATATAAGCATAATATGGCTAATAATATGAGTTAGATTGATAATAATAAGAGTAATGAGTATAGTAATTGTCGTTCTATCGATCATATAAGCATAACATGGCTAATGATATGAGTTCCATTGATAATAATAAGAGTAATAAGTATAGTAATTGTCGTTCTATCGATCATATCTGCATAACATGGTTAATAATATGAGTTAGATTGATAATAGTGAGTGTAGTAAGTATAGTAATTGTCGTTCTACCGATCATATAAGCATAATATGGCTAATAATATGAGTTAGATTGATAGCAGTGAGTGTAATAAGTATAGTAATTGTCGTTCTATCGATCATATAAGCATAACATGGCTAATGATATGAGTTCCATTGATAATAATAAGAGTAATAAGTATAGTAATTGTCGTTCTATCGATCATATCTGCATAACATGGTTAATAATATGAGTTAGATTGATAATAGTGAGTGTAGTAAGTATAGTAATTGTCGTTCTACCGATCATATAAGCATAATATGGCTAATAATATGAGTTAGATTGATAACAGTGTGTGTAATAAGTATAGTAATTGTCGTTCTATCGATCATATCTGCATAACATGGTTAATAATATGAGTTAGATTGATAATAGTGAGTGTAGTAAGTATAGTAATTGTCGTTCTACCGATCATATAAGCAAAATATGGCTAATAATATGAGTTAGATTGATAACAGTGAGTGTAATAAGTATAGTAATTGTCGTTCTATCGATCATATAAGCATAATATGGCTAATAATATGAGTTAGATTGATAATAATAAGAGTAATGAGTATAGTAATTGTCGTTCTATCGATCATATAAGCATAACATGGCTAATGATATGAGTTCCATTGATAATAATAAGAGTAATAAGTATAGTAATTGTCGTTCTATCGATCATATCTGCATAACATGGTTAATAATATGAGTTAGATTGATAATAGTGAGTGTAGTAAGTATAGTAATTGTCGTTCTACCGATCATATAAGCATAATATGGCTAATAATATGAGTTAGATTGATAACAGTGAGTGTAATAAGTATAGTAATTGTCGTTCTATCGATCATATAAGCATAATATGGCGAATAATATGAGGTAGATTGATAAAAATAAGAGTAATGTGTATAGTAATTGTAGTTCTATCGATCATATCTGCATAATATGATTAACAATATGAGTTAGATTGATAATAATAAGAGTAATGAGTATAGTAATTGTCGTTCTATCGATCATATCTGCATAATATGGTTAATAATATGAGTTGGATTGATAACAATGAGTGTAATAAGTATAGTAATTGTCGTTCTATCGATCACATAAGCATAATATGGCCAATAATATGAGTTAGGTTGATAACAATAAGAGTAATGAGTATAGAAATTGTCGTTCTATCGATCATATAAGCATAATATGGCTAATAATATGAGTTAGATTGATAATAATAAGAGTAAAAAGTATAGTAATTGTCGTTCTATCGATCATATCTGCATAATATGGTTAATAATATGAGGTGGATTGATAACAGTGAGTGTAATAAGTATAGTAATTGTCGTTCTATCGATCATATAAGCACAATATGGCTAATAATATGAGTTCCATTGATAATAATAAGAGTAATAAGTATAGTAATTGTCGTTCTATCGATCATATAAGCACAATATGGCTAATAATATGAGTTCCATTGATAATAATAAGAGTAATAAGTATAGTAATTGTCGTTCTATCGATCATAGAAGCACAATATGGCTAATAATATGAGTTCCATTGATAATAATAAGAGTAATAAGTATAGTAATTGTCGTTCTATCGATCATATAAGCATAATATGGCTAATAATATGAGTTAGATTGATAACAGTGAGTGTAATAAGTATAGTAATTGTCGTTCTATCGATCATATAAGCATAATATGGCGAATAATATGAGGTAGATTGATAAAAATAAGAGTAATGTGTATAGTAATTGTAGTTCTATCGATCATATCTGCATAATATGATTAACAATATGAGTTAGATTGATAATAATAAGAGTAATGAGTATAGTAATTGTCGTTCTATCGATCATATCTGCATAATATGGTTAATAATATGAGTTGGATTGATAACAATGAGTGTAATAAGTATAGTAATTGTCGTTCTATCGATCACATAAGCATAATATGGCTAATAATATGAGTTAGGTTGATAACAATAAGAGTAATGAGTATAGAAATTGTCGTTCTATCGATCATATAAGCATAATATGGCTAATAATATGAGTTAGATTGATAATAATAAGAGTAAAAAGTATAGTAATTGTCGTTCTATCGATCATATCTGCACAATATGGTTAATAATATGAGGTGGATTGATAACAGTGAGTGTAATAAGTATAGTAATTGTCGTTCTATCGATCATATAAGCACAATATGGCTAATAATATGAGTTCCATTGATAATAATAAGAGTAATAAGGATAGTAATTGTCGTTCTATCGATCATAGAAGCACAATATGGCTAATAATATGAGTTCCATTGATAATAATAAGAGTAATAAGTATAGTAATTGTCGTTCTATCGATCATATAAGCATAATATGGCTAATAATATGAGT
The DNA here is from genome assembly GCF_050947335.1 of Megachile rotundata. Classification (NCBI taxonomy): domain Eukaryota; kingdom Metazoa; phylum Arthropoda; class Insecta; order Hymenoptera; family Megachilidae; genus Megachile; species Megachile rotundata. Next base: position 109,883 of record NW_027473650.1, read on the forward strand.
TAGATTGATAACAGTGAGTGTAATAAGTATAGTAATTGTCGTTCTATCGATCATATAAGCATAATATGGCGAATAATATGAGTTAGATTGATAAAAATAAGAGTAATGAGTATAGTAATTGTAGTTCTATCGATCATATCTGCATAATATGATTAATAATATGAGTTAGATTGATAATAATAAGAATAATAAGTATAGTAATTATCATTCTACCGATCATATAAACATAATATGGCTAATAATATGAGTTAGATTGATAGCAGTGAGTGTAATAAGTATAGTAATTGTCGTTCCATCGATCATATAAGCATAATATGGCTAATAATATGAGTTAGATTGATAATAATAAGAGAAATAAGTATAGTAATTGTCGTTCTATCGATCATATAAGCATAATATGGCTAATAATATGAGTTAGATTGATAGCAATAAGAGTAATGAGTATAGTAATTGTCGTTCTATCGATCATATCTGCATAATATGATTAATAATATGAGTTAGATTGATAATAATAAGAGTAATAAGTATAGTAATTGTCGTTCTATCGATCATATCTGCATACCATGGTTAATAATATGAGTTAGATTGATAATAGTGAGTATAGTAAGTATAGTAATTGTCGTTCTATCGGTCATATAACCATAATATGGCTAATAATATGAGTTAGATTGATAACAGTGAGTGTAATAAGTATAGTAATTGTCGTTCTATCGATCATATAAGCATAATATGGCGAATAATATGAGGTAGATTGATAAAAATAAGAGTAATGAGTATAGTAATTGTAGTTCTATCGATCATATCTGCATAATATGATTAATAATATGAGTTAGATTGATAATAATAAGAGTAATAAGTATAGTAATTGTCGTTCTATCGATCATATCTGCATACCATGGCTAATAATATGAGTTCCATTGATAATAATAAGAGTAATAAGTGTAGTAATTGTCGTTCTATCGATCATACCTGCATAACATGGTTAATAATATGAGTTAGATTGATAATAGTGTGTGTAATAAGTATAGTAATTGTCGTTCTATCTATCATATAAGCATAATATGGCTAATAATATGAGTTAGATTGATAGCAGTGAGTGTAATAAGTATAGTAATTGTCGTTCTATCGATCATATAAGCATAATATGGCTAATAATATGAGTTAGATTGATAATAGTGAGTGTAATAAGTATAGTAATTGTCGTTCTATCGGTCATATAACCATAATATGGCTAATAATATGAGTTAGATTGATAATAGTGAGTGTAATAAGTATAGTAATTGTCGTTATTTCGATCATATAAGCATAATATGGCTAATAATATGAGTTAGATTGATAATAATAAGAGTAATGAGTATAGTAATTGTCGCTCTATCGATCATATCTGCATAATATGGTTAATAATATGAATTAGATTGATAATAATAAGAATAATAAGTATAGTAATTATCATTCTACCGATCATATAAACATAATATGGCTAATAATATGAGTTAGATTGATAGCAGTAAGTGTAATAAGTATAGTAATTGTCGTTCTATCGATCATATAAGCATAATATGGCTAATAATATGCGTGAGATTGATAATAATAAGAGAAATAAGTATAGTAATTGTCGTTCTATCGATCATATAAGCATAATATGGCTAATAATATGAGTTAGATTGATAATAATAAGAGTAATGAGTATAGTAATTGTCGTTCTATCGATCATATAAGCATAATATGGCTAATAATATGAGTTAGATTGATAACAGTGAGTGTAATAAGTATAGTAATTGTCGTTCTATCGATCATATAAGCATAATATGGCGAATAATATGAGGTAGATTGATAAAAATAAGAGTAATGAGTATAGTAATTGTAGTTCTATCGATCATATCTGCATAATATGATTAATAATATGAGTTAGATTGATAATAATAAGAGTAATAAGTATAGTAATTGTCGTTCTATCGATCATATCTGCATACCATGGCTAATAATATGAGTTCCATTGATAATAATAAGAGTAATAAGTGTAGTAATTGTCGTTCTATCGATCATACCTGCATAACATGGTTAATAATATGAGTTAGATTGATAATAGTGTGTGTAATAAGTATAGTAATTGTCGTTCTATCTATCATATAAGCATAATATGGCTAATAATATGAGTTAGATTGATAGCAGTGAGTGTAATAAGTATAGTAATTGTCGTTCTATCGATCATATAAGCATAATATGGCTAATAATATGAGTTAGATTGATAATAGTGAGTGTAATAAGTATAGTAATTGTCGTTCTATCGGTCATATAACCATAATATGGCTAATAATATGAGTTAGATTGATAATAGTGAGTGTAATAAGTATAGTAATTGTCGTTATTTCGATCATATAAGCATAATATGGCTAATAATATGAGTTAGATTGATAATAATAAGAGTAATGAGTATAGTAATTGTCGCTCTATCGATCATATCTGCATAATATGGTTAATAATATGAATTAGATTGATAATAATAAGAATAATAAGTATAGTAATTATCATTCTACCGATCATATAAACATAATATGGCTAATAATATGAGTTAGATTGATAGCAGTAAGTGTAATAAGTATAGTAATTGTCGTTCTATCGATCATATAAGCATAATATGGCTAATAATATGCGTTAGATTGATAATAATAAGAGAAATAAGTATAGTAATTGTCGTTCTATCGATCATATAAGCATAATATGGCTAATAATATGAGTTAGATTGATAATAATAAGAGTAATGAGTATAGTAATTGTCGTTCTATCGATCATATAAGCATAACATGGCTAATAATATGAGTTCCATTGATAATAATGAGAGTAATAAGTATAGTAATTGTCGGTCTATCGATCATATCTGCATAACATGGTTAATAATATGAGTTAGATTGATAATAGTGAGTGTAATAAGTATAGTAATTGTCGTTCTATCGATCATATAAGCATAATATGGCTAATAATATGAGTTAGATTGATAACGGTGAGTGTAATAAGTATAGTAATTGTCGTTCTATCGATCATATAAGCATAATGTGGCGAATAATATGAGGTAGATTGATAAAAATAAGAGTAATGAGTATAGTAATTGTAGTTCTATCGATCATATCTGCATAATATGATTAACAATATGAGTTAGATTGATAATAATAAGAGTAATAAGTACAGTAATTATCATTCTTCCGATCAGATAAACATAATATGGCTAATAATATGAGTTAGATTGATAGCAGTGAGTGTAATAAGTATAGTAATTGTCGTTCTATCGATCATATAAGCATAATATGGCTAATAATATGAGTTAGATTGATAACAGTGAGTGTAATAAGTATAGTAATTGTCGTTCTATCGATCATATAAGCATAATATGGCGAATAATATGAGGTAGATTGATAAAAATAAGAGTAATGAGTATAGTAATTGTAGTTCTATCGATCATATCTGCATAATATGATTAATAATATGAGTTAGATTGATAATAATAAGAGTAATAAGTATAGTAATTGTCGTTCTATCGATCATATAAGCATAATATGGCTAATAATATGAGTTAGATTGATAACAGTGAGAGTAATAAGTATAGTAATTGTCGTTCTATCGATCATATAAGCATAATATGGCTAATAATATGAGTTAGATTGTTAATAATACGAGTAATAAGTATAGTAATTATCGTTCTATCGATCATATAAGCATAACATGGCTAATAATATGAGTTCCATTGATAATAATAAGAGTAATAAGTATAGTAATTGTCGTTCTATCGATCATATCTGCATAATATGGTTAATAATATGAGTTAGATTGATAATAGTGAGTGTAGTAAGTATAGTAATTGTCGTTCTATCGATCATATAAGCATAATATGGCTAATAATATGAGTTAGATTGATAACAGTGGGTCTAATAAGTATAGTAATTGTCGTTCTATCGATCATATAAGCATAATATGGCGAATAATATGAGGTAGATTGATAAAAATAAGAGTAATGTGTATAGTAATTGTAGTTCTATCGATCATATCTGCATAATATGATTAACAATATGAGTTAGATTGATAATAATAAGAGTAATGAGTATAGTAATTGTCGTTCTATCGATCATATCTGCATAATATGGTTAATAATATGAGTTGGATTGATAACAGTGAGTGTAATAAGTATAGTAATTGTCGTTCTATCGATCATATAAGCATAATATGGCTAATAATATGAGTTAGGTTGATAACAATAACAGTCATGAGTATAGAAATTGTCGTTCTATCGATCATATAAGCATAATATGGCTAATAATATGAGTTAGATTGATAATAATAAGAGTAAAAAGTATAGTAATTGTCGTTCTATCGATCATATCTGCATAATATGGTTAATAATATGAGGTGGATTGATAACAGTGAGTGTAATAAGTATAGTAATTATCGTTCTATCGATCATATAAGCACAATATGGCTAATAATATAAATTCCATTGATAATAATAAGAGTAATAAGTATAGTAATTGTCGTTCTATCGATCATAGAAGCACAATATGGCTAATAATATGAGTTCCATTGATAATAATAAGAGTAATAAGTATAGTAATTGTCGTTCTATCGATCATATAAGCATAATATGGCTAATAATATGAGTTAGATTGATAACAGTGAGAGTAATAAGTATAGTAATTGTCGTTCTATCGATCATATAAGCATAATATGGCGAATAATATGAGTTAGATTGATAAAAATAAGAGTAATGAGTATAGTAATTGTAGTTCTATCGATCATATCTGCATAATATGATTAATAATATGAGTTAGATTGATAATAATAAGAATAATAAGTATAGTAATTATCATTCTACCGATCATATAAACATAATATGGCTAATAATATGAGTTAGATTGATAGCAGTGAGTGTAATAAGTATAGTAATTGTCGTTCTATCGATCATATAAGCATAATATGGCTAATAATATGAGTTAGATTGATAACAGTGAGTGTAATAAGTATAGTAATTGTCGTTCTATCGATCATATAAGCATAATATGGCGAATAATATGAGTTAGATTGATAAAAATAAGAGAAATGAGTATAGTAATTGTAGTTCTATCGATCATATCTGCATAATATGATTAATAATATGAGTTAGATTGATAATAATAAGAATAATAAGTATAGTAACTATCATTCTACCGATCATATAAACATAATATGGCTAATAATATGAGTTAGATTGATAGCAGTGAGTGTAATAAGTATAGTAATTGTCGTTCTATCGATCATATAAGCATAATATGGCTAATAATATGAGTTAGGTTGATAACAATAACAGTCATGAGTATAGAAATTGTCGTTCTATCGATCATATAAGCATAATATGGCTAATAATATGAGTTAGATTGATAATAATAAGAGTAAAAAGTATAGTAATTGTCGTTCTATCGATCATATCTGCATAATATGGTTAATAATATGAGGTGGATTGATAACAGTGAGTGTAATAAGTATAGTAATTATCGTTCTATCGATCATATAAGCACAATATGGCTAATAATATAAATTCCATTGATAATAATAAGAGTAATAAGTATAGTAATTGTCGTTCTATCGATCATAGAAGCACAATATGGCTAATAATATGAGTTCCATTGATAATAATAAGAGTAATAAGTATAGTAATTGTCGTTCTATCGATCATATAAGCATAATATGGCTAATAATATGAGTTAGATTGATAACAGTGAGAGTAATAAGTATAGTAATTGTCGTTCTATCGATCATATAAGCATAATATGGCGAATAATATGAGTTAGATTGATAAAAATAAGAGTAATGAGTATAGTAATTGTAGTTCTATCGATCATATCTGCATAATATGATTAATAATATGAGTTAGATTGA
>NW_027473650.1:115883-141945 GCF_050947335.1 Megachile rotundata
ATAACAGTGAGTGTAATAAGTATAGTAATTGTCGTTCTATCGATCATATAAGCATAATATGGCGAATAATATGAGGTAGATTGATAAAAATAAGAGTAATGAGTATAGTAATTGTAGTTCTATCGATCATATCTGCATAATATGATTAATAATATGAGTTAGATTGATAATAATAAGAGTAATAAGTATAGTAATTGTCGTTCTATCGATCATATCTGCATACCATGGCTAATAATATGAGTTCCATTGATAATAATAAGAGTAATAAGTGTAGTAATTGTCGTTCTATCGATCATACCTGCATAACATGGTTAATAATATGAGTTAGATTGATAATAGTGAGTGTAATAAGTATAGTAATTGTCGTTCTATCGATCATATAAGCATAATATGGCTAATAATATGAGTTAGATTGATAGCAGTGAGTGTAATATGTATAGTAATTGTCGTTCTATCGATCATATAAGCATAATATGGCTAATAATATGAGTTAGATTGATAATAGTGAGTGTAATAAGTATAGTAATTGTCGTTCTATCGGTCATATAACCATAATATGGCTAATAATATGAGTTAGATTGATAATAGTGAGTGTAATAAGTATAGTAATTGTCGTTATTTCGATCATATAAGCATAATATGGCTAATAATATGAGTTAGATTGATAATAATAAGAGTAATGAGTATAGTAATTGTCGCTCTATCGATCATATCTGCATAATATGGTTAATAATATGAATTAGATTGATAATAATAAGAATAATAAGTATAGTAATTATCATTCTACCGATCATATAAACATAATATGGTTAATAATATGAGTTAGATTGATAGCAGTAAGTGTAATAAGTATAGTAATTATCGTTCTATCGATCATATAAGCATAATATGGCTAATAATATGAGTTAGATTGATAATAATAAGAGAAATAAGTATAGTAATTGTCGTTCTATCGATCATATAAGCATAATATGGCTAATAATATGAGTTAGATTGATAATAATAAGAGTAATGAGTATAGTAATTGTCGTTCTATCGATCATATCTGCATAATATGGCTAATAATATGAGTTAGATTGATAGCAGTGAGTGTAATAAGTATAGTAATTGTCGTTCTATCGATCATATAAGCATAATATGGCTAATAATATGAGTTAGTTTGATAATAATAAGAGAAATAAGTATAGTAATTGTCGGTTTATCGATCATATCTGCATAACATGGTTAATAATATGAGTTAGATTGATAATAGTGAGTGTAATAAGTATAGTAATTGTCGTTCTATCGATCATATAAGCATAATATGGCTAATAATATGAGTTAGATTGATAACAGTGAGTGTAATAAGTATAGTAATTGTCGTTCTATCGATCATATAAGCATAATGTGGCGAATAGTATGAGGTAGATTGATAAAAATAAGAGTAATGAGTATAGTAATTGTAGTTCTATCGATCATATCTGCATAATATGATTAACAATATGAGTTAGATTGATAATAATAAGAGTAATAAGTATAGTAATTATCATTCTACCGATCATATAAACATAATATGGCTAATAATATGAGTTAGATTGATAGCAGTGAGTGTAATAAGTATAGTAATTGTCGTTCTATCGATCATATAAGCATAATATGGCTAATAATATGAGTTAGATTGATAACAGTGAGTGTAATAAGTATAGTAATTGTCGTTCTATCGATCATATAAGCATAATATGGCGAATAATATGAGGTAGATTGATAAAAATAAGAGTAATGAGTATAGTAATTGTAGTTCTATCGATCATATCTGCATAATATGATTAATAATATGAGTTAGATTGATAATAATAAGAGTAATAAGTATAGTAATTGTCGTTCTATCGATCATATAAGCATAATATGGCTAATAATATGAGTTAGATTGATAACAGTGAGAGTAATAAGTATAGTGATTGTCGTTCTATCGATCATATAAGCATAATATGGCTAATAATATGAGTTAGAATGTTAATAATAAGAGTAATAAGTATAGTAATTATCGTTCTATCGATCATATCTGCATAACATGATTAATAATATGAGTTAGATTGATAATAGTGAGTGTAATAAGTATAGTAATTGTCGTACTATCGATCATATAAGCATAATATGGCTAATAATATGAGTTAGATTGATAATAATAAGAGTAATGAGTATAGTAATTGTCGTTCTATCGATCACATCTGCATAATATGGTTAATAATATGAGTTGGATTGATAACAGTGAGTGTAATAAGTATAGTAATTGTCGTTCTATCGATCATATAAGCATAATATGGCTAATAATATGAGTTAGATTGATAGCAGTGAGTGTAATAAGTATAGTAATTGTCGTTCTATCGATCATATAAGCATAATATGGCGAATAATATGAGGTAGATTGATAATAATAAGAGAAATAAGTATAGTAATTGTCGTTCTATCGATCATATCAGCATAATATGGCTATTAATATGAGTTAGATTGATAACAGTGAGTGTAATAAGTATAGTAATTGTCGTTCTATCGATCATATAAGCATAATATGGCGAATAATATGAGTTAGATTGATAGCAGTGAGTGTAATAAGTATAGTAATTGTCGTTCTATCGATCATATAAGCATAATATGGCTAATAATATGAGTTAGATTGATAATAATAAGAGTAATGAGTGCAGTAATTGTCGCCCAACGATCATATAAGCATAACATGGTTAATAATCTCAGTTAGATTGATAATAGTGAGTGTAATAAGTATAGTAATTGTCGTTCTATCGGTCATATAACTATAATATGGCTAATAATATGAGTTAGATTGATAATAGTGAGTGTAATAAGTACAGTAATTGTCGTTCTATCGATCATATAAGCATAATATGGTTAATAATATGAGTTAGATTGATAACAGTGAGTGTAATAAGTATAGTAATTGTCGTTCAATCGATCATATAAGCATAATATGGCGAATAATATGAGGTAGATTGATAAAAATAAGAGAAATGAGTATAGTAATTGTAGTTCTATCGATCATATCTGCATAATATGATTAACAATATGAGTTAGATTGATAATAATAAGAGTAATAAGTATAGTAATTATCATTCTACCGATCATATAAGCATAATATGGCTAATAATATGAGTTAGATTGATAGCAGTGAGTGTAATAAGTATAGTAATTGTCGTTCTATCGGTCATATAACCATAATATGGCTAATAATATGAGTTAGATTGATAACAGTGAGTGTAATAAGTATAGTAATTGTCGTTCTATCGATCATATAAGCATAATATGGCGAATAATATGAGGTAGATTGATAAAAATAAGAGTAATGAGTATAGTAATTGTAGTTCTATCGATCATATCTGCATAATATGATTAATAATATGAGTTAGATTGATAATAATAAGAGTAATAAGTATAGTAATTGTCGTTCTATCGATCATATCTGCATACCATGGCTAATAATATGAGTTCCATTGATAATAATAAGAGTAATGAGTATAGTAATTGTAGTTCTATCGATCATATCTGCATAATATGATTAATAATATGAGTTAGATTGATAATAATAAGAATAATAAGTATAGTAATTATCATTCTACCGATCATATAAACATAATATGGCTAATAATATGAGTTAGATTGATAGCAGTGAGTGTAATAAGTATAGTAATTGTCGTTCTATCGATCATATAAGCATAATATGGCTAATAATATGAGTTAGATTGATAGCAATAAGAGTAATGAGTATAGTAATTGTCGTTCTATCGATCATATAAGCATAATATGGCTAATAATATGAGTTAGATTGATAATAATAAGAGTAAAAAGTATAGCAATTGTCGTTCTATCGATCATATCTGCATAATATGGTTAATAATATGAGGTGGATTGATAACAGTGAGTGTAGTAAGTATAGTAATTGTCGTTCTATCGATCATATAAGCACAATATGGCTAATAATATGAGTTCCATTGATAATAATAAGAGTAATAAGTATAGTAATTGTCGTTCTATCGATCATATAAGCATAATATGGCTAATAATATGAGTTAGATTGATAACAGTGAGTGTAATAAGTATAGTAATTGTCGTTCTATCGATCATATAAGCATAATATGGCGAATAATATGAGTTAGATTGATAATAATAAGAGTAATGAGTATAGAAATTGTCGTTCTATCGATCATATAAGCATAATATGGCTAATAATATGAGTTAGATTGATAATAATAAGAGTAAAATGTATAGTAATTGTCGTTCTATCGATCATATCTGCATAATATGGCTAATAATATGAGTTAGATTGATAGCAGTGAGTGTAATAAGTATAGTAATTGTCGTTCTATCGATCATATAAGCATAATATGGCTAATAATATGAGTTAGATTGATAGCAATAAGAGTAATGAGTATAGTAATTGTCGTTCTATCGATCATATCTGCATAATATGATTAATAATATGAGTTAGATTGATAACAATAAGAGTAATAAGTATAGTAATTGTCGTTCTATCGATCATATCTGCATACCATGGCTAATAAGATGAGTTCCATTGATAATAATAAGAGTAATAAGTGTAGTAATTGTCGTTCTATCGATCATACCTGCATAACATGGTTAATAATATGAGTTAGATTGATAATAATAAGAGTAATAAGTATAGTAATTATCATTCTACCGATCATATAAACATAATATGGCTAATAATATGAGTTAGATTGATAGCAGTGAGTGTAATAAGTATAGTAATTGTCGTTCTATCGGTCATATAACCATAATATGGCTAATAATATGAGTTAGATTGATAACAGTGAGTGTAATAAGTATAGTAATTGTCGTTCTATCGATCATATAAGCATAATATGGCGAATAATATGAGGTAGATTGATAAAAATAAGAGTAATGAGTATAGTAATTGTAGTTCTATCGATCATATCTGCATAATATGATTAATAATATGAGTTAGATTGATAATAATAAGAGTAATAAGTATAGTAATTGTCGTTCTATCGATCATATCTGCATACCATGGCTAATAAGATGAGTTCCATTGATAATAATAAGAGTAATAAGTGTAGTAATTGTCGTTCTATCGATCATACCTGCATAACATGGTTAATAATATGAGTTAGATTGATAATAGTGAGTGTAATAAGTATAGTAATTGTCGTTCTATCGATCATATAAGCATAATATGGCTAATAATATGAGTTAGATTGATAGCAGTGAGTGTAATATGTATAGTAATTGTCGTTCTATCGATCATATAAGCATAATATGGCTAATAATATGAGTTAGATTGATAATAGTGAGTGTAATAAGTATAGTAATTGTCGTTCTATCGGTCATATAACCATAATATGGCTAATAATATGAGTTAGATTGATAATAGTGAGTGTAATAAGTATAGTAATTGTCGTTATTTCGATCATATAAGCATAATATGGCTAATAATATGAGTTAGATTGATAATAATAAGAGTAATGAGTATAGTAATTGTCGCTCTATCGATCATATCTGCATAATATGGTTAATAATATGAATTAGATTGATAATAATAAGAATAATAAGTATAGTAATTATCATTCTACCGATCATATAAACATAATATGGTTAATAATATGAGTTAGATTGATAGCAGTAAGTGTAATAAGTATAGTAATTGTCGTTCTATCGATCATATAAGCATAATATGGCTAATAATATGAGTTAGATTGATAATAATAAGAGAAATAAGTATAGTAATTGTCGTTCTATCGATCATATAAGCATAATATGGCTAATAATATGAGTTAGATTGATAATAATAAGAGTAATGAGTATAGTAATTGTCGTTCTATCGATCATATAAGCATAATATGGCTAATAATATGAGTTAGATTGATAATAATAAGAGTAATGAGTATAGTAATTGTCGTTCTATCGATCATATAAGCATAACATGGCTAATAATATGAGTTCCATTGATAATAATAAGAGTAATAAGTATAGTAATTGTCGGTCTATCGATCATATCTGCATAACATGGTTAATAATATGAGTTAGATTGATAATAGTGAGTGTAATAAGTATAGTAATTGTCGTTCTATCGATCATATAAGCATAATATGGCTAATAATATGAGTTAGATTGATAACAGTGAGTGTAATAAGTATAGTAATTGTCGTTCTATCGATCATATAAGCATAATGTGGCGAATAGTATGAGGTAGATTGATAAAAATAAGAGTAATGAGTATAGTAATTGTAGTTCTATCGATCATATCTGCATAATATGATTAACAATATGAGTTAGATTGATAATAATAAGAGTAATAAGTATAGTAATTATCATTCTACCGATCATATAAACATAATATGGCTAATAATATGAGTTAGATTGATAGCAGTGAGTGTAATAAGTATAGTAATTGTCGTTCTATCGATCATATAAGCATAATATGGCTAATAATATGAGTTAGATTGATAACAGTGAGTGTAATAAGTATAGTAATTGTCGTTCTATCGATCATATAAGCATAATATGGCGAATAATATGAGGTAGATTGATAAAAATAAGAGTAATGAGTATAGTAATTGTAGTTCTATCGATCATATCTGCATAATATGATTAATAATATGAGTTAGATTGATAATAATAAGAGTAATAAGTATAGTAATTGTCGTTCTATCGATCATATAAGCATAATATGGCTAATAATATGAGTTAGATTGATAACAGTGAGAGTAATAAGTATAGTAATTGTCGTTCTATCGATCATATAAGCATAATATGGCTAATAATATGAGTTAGAATGTTAATAATAAGAGTAATAAGTATAGTAATTATCGTTCTATCGATCATATCTGCATAACATGATTAATAATATGAGTTAGATTGATAATAGTGAGTGTAATAAGTATAGTAATTGTCGTACTATCGATCATATAAGCATAATATGGCTAATAATATGAGTTAGATTGATAATAATAAGAGTAATGAGTATAGTAATTGTCGTTCTATCGATCACATCTGCATAATATGGTTAATAATATGAGTTGGATTGATAACAGTGAGTGTAATAAGTATAGTAATTGTCGTTCTATCGATCATATAAGCATAATATGGCTAATAATATGAGTTAGATTGATAGCAGTGAGTGTAATAAGTATAGTAATTGTCGTTCTATCGATCATATAAGCATAATATGGCGAATAATATGAGGTAGATTGATAATAATAAGAGAAATAAGTATAGTAATTGTCGTTCTATCGATCATATCAGCATAATATGGCTATTAATATGAGTTAGATTGATAACAGTGAGTGTAATAAGTATAGTAATTGTCGTTCTATCGATCATATAAGCATAATATGGCGAATAATATGAGTTAGATTGATAGCAGTGAGTGTAATAAGTATAGTAATTGTCGTTCTATCGATCATATAAGCATAATATGGCTAATAATATGAGTTAGATTGATAATAATAAGAGTAATGAGTGCAGTAATTGTCGCCCAACGATCATATAAGCATAACATGGTTAATAATCTCAGTTAGATTGATAATAGTGAGTGTAATAAGTATAGTAATTGTCGTTCTATCGGTCATATAACTATAATATGGCGAATAATATGAGGTAGATTGATGAAAATAAGAGAAATGAGTATAGTAATTGTAGTTCTATCGATCATATCTGCATAATATGATTAACAATATGAGTTAGATTGATAATAATAAGAGTAATAAGTATAGTAATTATCATTCTACCGATCATATAAACATAATATGGCTAATAATATGAGTTAGATTGCGAGCAGTGAGTGTAATAAGTATAGTAATTGTCGTTCTATCGATCATATAAGCATAATATGGCTAATAATATGAGTTAGATTGATAATAATAAGAGAAATAAGTATAGTAATTGTCGTTCTATCGATCATACAAGCATAATATGGCTAATAATATGAGTTAGATTGATAATAATAAGTGTAATAAGTATAGTAATTATCGTTCTATCGATCATATCTGCATAACATGATTAATAATATGAGTTAGATTGATAATAATAAGAGTAATGAGTATAGTAATTGTCGTTCTATCGATCATATCTGCATAATATGGTTAATAATATGAGTTGGATCGATAACAGTGAGTGTAATAAGTATAGTAATTGTCGTTCAATCGATCATATAAGCATAATATGGCGAATAATATGAGGTAGATTGATAAAAATAAGAGAAATGAGTATAGTAATTGTAGTTCTATCGATCATATCTGCATAATATGATTAACAATATGAGTTAGATTGATAATAATAAGAGTAATAAGTATAGTAATTATCATTCTACCGATCATATAAACATAATATGGCTAATAATATGAGTTAGATTGCGAGCAGTGAGTGTAATAAGTATAGTAATTGTCGTTCTATCGATCATATAAGCATAATATGGCTAATAATATGAGTTAGATTGATAATAATAAGAGAAATAAGTATAGTAATTGTCGTTCTATCGATCATACAAGCATAATATGGCTAATAATATGAGTTAGATTGATAATAATAAGTGTAATAAGTATAGTAATTATCGTTCTATCGATCATACCTGCATAACATGGTTAATAATATGAGTTAGATTGATAATAGTGAGTGTAATAAGTATAGTAATTGTCGTTCTATCGATCATATAAGCATAATATGGCTAATAATATGAGTTAGATTGATAGCAGTGAGTGTAATATGTATAGTAATTGTCGTTCTATCGATCATATAAGCATAATATGGCTAATAATATGAGTTAGATTGATAATAGTGAGTGTAATAAGTATAGTAATTGTCGTTCTATCGGTCATATAACCATAATATGGCTAATAATATGAGTTAGATTGATAATAGTGAGTGTAATAAGTATAGTAATTGTCGTCATTTCGATCATATAAGCATAATATGGCTAATAATATGAGTTAGATTGATAATAATAAGAGTAATGAGTATAGTAATTGTCGCTCTATCGATCATATCTGCATAATATGGTTAATAATATGAATTAGATTGATAATAATAAGAATAATAAGTATAGTAATTATCATTCTACCGATCATATAAACATAATATGGTTAATAATATGAGTTAGATTGATAGCAGTAAGTGTAATAAGTATAGTAATTGTCGTTCTATCGATCATATAAGCATAATATGGCTAATAATATGAGTTAGATTGATAATAATAAGAGAAATAAGTATAGTAATTGTCGTTCTATCGATCATATAAGCATAATATGGCTAATAATATGAGTTAGATTGATAATAATAAGAGTAATGAGTATAGTAATTGTCGTTCTATCGATCATATAAGCATAATATGGCTAATAATATGAGTTAGATTGATAATAATAAGAGTAATGAGTATAGTAATTGTCGTTCTATCGATCATATAAGCATAACATGGCTAATAATATGAGTTCCATTGATAATAATAAGAGTAATAAGTATAGTAATTGTCGGTCTATCGATCATATCTGCATAACATGGTTAATAATATGAGTTAGATTGATAATAGTGAGTGTAATAAGTATAGTAATTGTCGTTCTATCGATCATATAAGCATAATATGGCTAATAATATGAGTTAGATTGATAACAGTGAGTGTAATAAGTATAGTAATTGTCGTTCTATCGATCATATAAGCATAATGTGGCGAATAATATGAGGTAGATTGATAAAAATAAGAGTAATGAGTATAGTAATTGTAGTTCTATCGACCATATCTGCATAATATGATTAACAATATGAGTTAGATTGATAATAATAAGAGTAATAAGTATAGTAATTATCATTCTACCGATCATATAAACATAATATGGCTAATAATATGAGTTAGATTGATAGCAGTGAGTGTAATAAGTATAGTAATTGTCGTTCTATCGATCATATAAGCATAATATGGCTAATAATATGAGTTAGATTGATAACAGTGAGTGTAATAAGTATAGTAATTGTCGTTCTACCGATCATATAAGCATAATATGGCGAATAATATGAGGTAGATTGATAAAAATAAGAGTAATGAGTATAGTAATTGTAGTTCTATCGATCATATCTGCATAATATGATTAATAATATGAGTTAGATTGATAATAATAAGAGTAATAAGTATAGTAATTGTCGTTCTATCGATCATATAAGCATAATATGGCTAATAATATGAGTTAGATTGATAACAGTGAGAGTAATAAGTATAGTAATTGTCGTTCTATCGATCATATAAGCATAATATGGCTAATAATATGAGTTAGAATGTTAATAATAAGAGTAATAAGTATAGTAATTATCGTTCTATCGATCATATCTGCATAACATGATTAATAATATGAGTTAGATTGATAATAGTGAGTGTAATAAGTATAGTAATTGTCGTACTATCGATCATATAAGCATAATATGGCTAATAATATGAGTTAGATTGATAATAATAAGAGTAATGAGTATAGTAATTGTCGTTCTATCGATCACATCTGCATAATATGGTTAATAATATGAGTTGGATTGATAACAGTGAGTGTAATAAGTATAGTAATTGTCGTTCTATCTATCATATAAGCATAATATGGCTAATAATATGAGTTAGATTGATAGCAGTGAGTGTAATAAGTATAGTAATTGTCGTTCTATCGATCATATAAGCATAATATGGCGAATAATGTGAGGTAGATTGATAATAATAAGAGAAATAAGTATAGTAATTGTCGTTCTATCGACCATATAAGCATAATATGGCTATTAATATGAGTTAGATTGATAACAGTGAGTGTAATAAGTATAGTAATTGTCGTTCTATCGATCATATAAGCATAATATGGCGAATAATATGAGTTAGATTGATAGCAGTGAGTGTAATAAGTATAGTAATTGTCGTTCTATCGATCATATAAGCATAATATGGCTAATAATATGAGTTAGATTGATAATAATTAGAGTAATGAGTGCAGTAATTGTCGCCCAACGATCATATAAGCATAACATGGTTAATAATCTCAGTTAGATTGATAATAGTGAGTGTAATAAGTATAGTAATTGTCGTTCTATCGGTCATATAACTATAATATGGCTATTAATATGAGTTAGATTGATAATAGTGAGTGTAATAAGTATAGTAATTGTCGTTCTATCGATCATATAAGCATAATATGGCTAATAATATGAGTTAGATTGATAATAATAAGAGTAATGAGTATAGTAATTGTCGTTCTATCGATCATATAAGCATAATATGGCTAATAATATGAGTTAGATTGATAATAATAAGAGTAATGAGTATAGCAATTGTCGTTCTATCGATCATATAAGCATAATATGGCTAATAATATGAGTTAGATTGATAATAATAAGAGAAATAAGTATAGTAATTGTCGTTCTATCGATCATATAAGCATAATATGGCTAATAATATGAGTTAGATTGATAATAATAAGAGTAAAAAGTATAGTAATTGTCGTTCTATCGATCATATCTGCATAATATGGTTAATAATATGACGTGGATTGATAACAGTGAGTGTAATAAGTATAGTAATTGTCGTTCTATCGATCATATAAGCACAATATGGCTAATAATATGAGTTCCATTGATAATAATAAGAGTAATAAGTATAGTAATTGTCGTTCTATCGATCATAGAAGCACAATATGGCTAATAATATGAGTTCCATTGATAATAATAAGAGTAATAAGTATAGTAATTGTCGTTCTATCGATCATATCTGCATAATATGATTAATAATATGAGTTAGATTGATAATAATAAGAGTAATAAGTATAGTAATTGTCGTTCTATCGATCATATAAGCATAATATGGCTAATAATATGAGTTAGATTGATAACAGTGAGAGTAATAAGTATAGTAATTGTCGTTCTATCGATCATATAAGCATAATATGGCTAATAATATGAGTTAGAATGTTAATAATAAGAGTAATAAGTATAGTAATTATCGTTCTATCGATCATATCTGCATAACATGATTAATAATATGAGTTAGATTGATAATAGTGAGTGTAATAAGTATAGTAATTGTCGTACTATCGATCATATAAGCATAATATGGCTAATAATATGAGTTAGATTGATAATAATAAGAGTAATGAGTATAGTAATTGTCGTTCTATCGATCATATAAGCATAATATGGCTAATAATATGAGTTAGATTGATAATAATAAGAGAAATAAGTATAGTAATTGTCGTTCTATCGATCATATAAGCATAATATGGCTAATAATATGAGTTAGATTGATAATAATAAGAGTAATGAGTATAGTAATTGTCGTTCTATCGATCATATAAGCATAATATGGCTAATAATATGAGTTAGATTGATAATAATAAGAGTAATGAGTATAGTAATTGTCGTTCTATCGATCATATAAGCATAACATGGCTAATAATATGAGTTAGATTGATAATAATAAGAGTAATGAGTATAGTAATTGTCGTACTATCGATCATACCTGCATAACATGGTTAATAATATGAGTTAGATTGATAATAGTGAGTGTAATAAGTATAGTAATTGTCGTTCTATCGATCATATAAGCATAATATGGCTAATAATATGAGTTAGATTGATAGCAGTGAGTGTAATATGTATAGTAATTGTCGTTCTATCGATCATATAAGCATAATATGGCTAATAATATGAGTTAGATTGATATTAGTGAGTGTAATAAGTATAGTAATTGTCGTTCTATCGGTCATATAACCATAATATGGCTAATAATATGAGTTAGATTGATAATAGTGAGTGTAATAAGTATAGTAATTGTCGCTATTTCGATCATATAAGCATAATATGGCTAATAATATGAGTTAGATTGATAATAATAAGAGTAATGAGTATAGTAATTGTCGCTCTATCGATCATATCTGCATAATATGGTTAATAATATGAATTAGATTGATAATAATAAGAATAATAAGTATAGTAATTATCATTCTACCGATCATATAAACATAATATGGTTAATAATATGAGTTAGATTGATAGCAGTAAGTGTAATAAGTATAGTAATTGTCGTTCTATCGATCATATAAGCATAATATGGCTAATAATATGAGTTAGATTGATAATAATAAGAGAAATAAGTATAGTAATTGTCGTTCTATCGATCATATAAGCATAATATGGCTAATAATATGAGTTAGATTGATAATAATAAGAGTAATGAGTATAGTAATTGTCGTTCTATCGATCATATAAGCATAATATGGCTAATAATATGAGTTAGATTGATAATAATAAGAGTAATGAGTATAGTAATTGTCGTTCTATCGATCATATAAGCATAACATGGCTAATAATATGAGTTCCATTGATAATAATAAGAGTAATAAGTATAGTAATTGTCGGTCTATCGATCATATCTGCATAACATGGTTAATAATATGAGTTAGATTGATAATAGTGAGTGTAATAAGTGTAGTAATTGTCGTTCTATCGATCATATAAGCATAATATGGCTAATAATATGAGTTAGATTGATAACAGTGAGTGTAATAAGTATAGTAATTGTCGTTCTATCGATCATATAAGCATAATGTGGCGAATAGTATGAGGTAGATTGATAAAAATAAGAGTAATGAGTATAGTAATTGTAGTTCTATCGATCATATCTGCATAATATGATTAACAATATGAGTTAGATTGATAATAATAAGAGTAATAAGTATAGTAATTATCATTCTACCGATCATATAAACATAATATGGCTAATAATATGAGTTAGATTGCGAGCAGTGAGTGTAATAAGTATAGTAATTGTCGTTCTATCGATCATATAAGCATAATATGGCTAATAATATGAGTTAGATTGATAATAATAAGAGAAATAAGTATAGTAATTGTCGTTCTATCGATCATATAAGCATAATATGGCTAATAATATGAGTTAGATTGATAATAATAAGAGTAATGAGTATAGTAATTGTCGTTCTATCGATCATATAAGCATAATATGGCTAATAATATGAGTTAGATTGATAATAATAAGAGTAATGAGTATAGTAATTGTCGTTCTATCGATCATATAAGCATAACATGGCTAATAATATGAGTTCCATTGATAATAATAAGAGTAATAAGTATAGTAATTGTCGGTCTATCGATCATATCTGCATAACATGGTTAATAATATGAGTTAGATTGATAATAGTGAGTGTAATAAGTATAGTAATTGTCGTTCTATCGATCATATAAGCATAATATGGCTAATAATATGAGTTAGATTGATAACAGTGAGTGTAATAAGTATAGTAATTGTCGTTCTACCGATCATATAAGCATAATATGGCGAATAATATGAGGTAGATTGATAAAAATAAGAGTAATGAGTATAGTAATTGTAGTTCTATCGATCATATCTGCATAATATGATTAATAATATGAGTTAGATTGATAATAATAAGAGTAATAAGTATAGTAATTGTCGTTCTATCGATCATATAAGCATAATATGGCTAATAATATGAGTTAGATTGATAACAGTGAGAGTAATAAGTATAGTAATTGTCGTTCTATCGATCATATAAGCATAATATGGCTAATAATATGAGTTAGAATGTTAATAATAAGAGTAATAAGTATAGTAATTATCGTTCTATCGATCATATCTGCATAACATGATTAATAATATGAGTTAGATTGATAATAGTGAGTGTAATAAGTATAGTAATTGTCGTACTATCGATCATATAAGCATAATATGGCTAATAATATGAGTTAGATTGATAATAATAAGAGTAATGAGTATAGTAATTGTCGTTCTATCGATCACATCTGCATAATATGGTTAATAATATGAGTTGGATTGATAACAGTGAGTGTAATAAGTATAGTAATTGTCGTTCTATCTATCATATAAGCATAATATGGCTAATAATATGAGTTAGATTGATAGCAGTGAGTGTAATAAGTATTGTAATTGTCGTTCTATCGATCATATAAGCATAATATGGCGAATAATGTGAGGTAGATTGATAATAATAAGAGAAATAAGTATAGTAATTGTCGTTCTATCGACCATATAAGCATAATATGGCTAATAATATGAGTTAGATTGATAATAATAAGAGAAATAAGTATAGTAATTGTCGTTCTATCGATCATATAAGCATAATATGGCTAATAATATGAGTTAGATTGATAATAATAAGAGTAAAAAGTATAGTAATTGTCGTTCTATCGATCATATCTGCATAATATGGTTAATAATATGAGGTGGATTGATAACAGTGAGTGTAATAAGTATAGTAATTGTCGTTCTATCGATCATATAAGCACAATATGGCTAATAATATGAGTTCCATTGATAATAATAAGAGTAATAAGTATAGTAATTGTCGTTCTATCGATCATAGAAGCACAATATGGCTAATAATATGAGTTCCATTGATAATAATAAGAGTAATAAGTATAGTAATTGTCGTTCTATCGATCATATCTGCATAATATGATTAATAATATGAGTTAGATTGATAATAATAAGAGTAATAAGTATAGTAATTGTCGTTCTATCGATCATATCTGCATACCATGGCTAATAATATGAGTTCCATTGATAATAATAAGAGTAATAAGTGTAGTAATTGTCGTTCTATCGATCATACCTGCATAACATGGTTAATAATATGAGTTTGATTGATAATAATAAGAATAATAAGTATAGTAATTATCATTCTACCGATCATATAAACATAATATGGCTAATAATATGAGTTAGATTGATAGCAGTGAGTGTAATAAGTATAGTAATTGTCGTTCTATCGGTCATATAACCATAATATGGCTAATAATATGAGTTAGATTGATAACAGTGAGTGTAATAAGTATAGTAATTGTCGTTCTATCGATCATATAAGCATAATATGGCGAATAATATGAGTTAGATTGATAGCAGTGAGTGTAATAAGTATAGTAATTGTCGTTCTATCGATCATATAAGCATAATATGGCTAATAATATGAGTTAGATTGATAATAATAAGAGTAATGAGTGCAGTAATTGTCGCCCAACGATCATATAAGCATAACATGGTTAATAATCTCAGTTAGATTGATAATAGTGAGTGTAATAAGTATAGTAATTGTCGTTCTATCGGTCATATAACTATAATATGGCTAATAATATGAGTTAGATTGATAATAGTGAGTGTAATAAGTATAGTAATTGTCGTTCTATCGATCATATAAGCATAATATGGTTAATAATATGAGTTAGATTGATAACAGTGAGTGTAATAAGTATAGTAATTGTCGTTCAATCGATCATATAAGCATAATATGGCGAATAATATGAGGTAGATTGATAAAAATAAGAGAAATGGGTATAGTAATTGTAGTTCTATCGATCATATCTGCATAATATGATTAACAGTATGAGTTAGATTGATAATAATAAGAGTAATAAGTATAGTAATTATCATTCTACCGATCATATAAACATAATATGGCTAATAATATGAGTTAGATTGCGAGCAGTGAGTGTAATAAGTATAGTAATTGTCGTTCTATCGATCATATAAGCATAATATGGCTAATAATATGAGTTAGATTGATAATAGTGAGTGTAATAAGTATAGTAATTGTCGTACTATCGATCATCTAAGCATAATATGGCTAATAATATGAGTTAGATTGATAATAATAAGAGTAATGAGTATAGTAATTGTCGTTCTATCGATCATATAAGCATAATATGGCTAATAATATGAGTTAGATTGATAATAATAAGAGTAATGAGTATAGTAATTGTCGTTCTATCGATCATATAAGCATAATATGGCTAATAATATGAGTTAGACTGATAATAATAAGAGAAATAAGTATAGTAATTGTCGTTCTATCGATCATATAAGCATAATATGGCTAATAATATGAGTTAGATTGATAATAATAAGAGTAATGAGTATAGTAATTGTCGTTCTATCGATCATATAAGCATAATATGGCTAATAATATGAGTTCCATTGATAATAATAAGAGTAATAAGTATAGTAATTGTCGGTCTATCGATCATATCTGCATAACATGGTTAATAATATGAGTTAGATTGATAATAGTGAGTGTAATAAGTATAGTAATTGTCGTTCTATCGATCATATAAGCATAATATGGCTAATAATATGAGTTAGATTGATAACAGTGAGTGTAATAAGTATAGTAATTGTCGTTCTATCGATCATATAAGCATAATGTGGCGAATAATATGAGGTAGATTGATAAAAATAAGAGTATTGAGTATAGTAATTGTAGTTCTATCGATCATATCTGCATAATATGATTAACAATATGAGTTAGATTGATAATAATAAGAGTAATAAGTATAGTAATTATCATTCTACCGATCATATAAACATAATATGGCTAATAATATGAGTTAGATTGATAGCAGTGAGTGTAATAAGTATAGTAATTGTCGTTCTATCGATCATATAAGCATAATATGGCTAATAATATGAGTTAGATTGATAACAGTGAGTGTAATAAGTATAGTAATTGTCGTTCTATCGATCATATAAGCATAATATGGCGAATAATATGAGGTAGATTGATAAAAATAAGAGTAATGAGTATAGTAATTGTAGTTCTATCGATCATATCTGCATAATATGATTAATAATATGAGTTAGATTGATAATAATAAGAGTAATAAGTATAGTAATTGTCGTTCTATCGATCATATAAGCATAATATGGCTAATAATATGAGTTAGATTGATAACAGTGAGAGTAATAAGTATAGTAATTATCGTTCTATCGATCATATAAGCATAATATGGCTAATAATATGAGTTAGAATGTTAATAATAAGAGTAATAAGTATAGTAATTGTAGTTCTATCGATCATATCTGCATAATATGATTAATAATATGAGTTAGATTGATAATAGTGAGTGTAATAAGTATAGTAATTGTCGTACTATCGATCATATAAGCATAATATGGCTAATAATATGAGTTAGATTGATAATAATAAGAGTAAAAAGTATAGTAATGGTCGTTCTATCGATCATATCATCATAATATGGTTAATAATATGAGGTGGATTGATAACAGTGAGTGTAATAAGTATAGTAATTGTCGTTCTATCGATCATGTAAGCATAATATGGTTAATAATATGAGTTAGATTGATAACAGTGAGTGTAATAAGTATAGTAATTGTCGTTCTATCGATCATATAAGCATAATATGGCGAATAATATGAGGTAGATTGATAAAAATAAGAGAAATGAGTATAGTAATTGTAGTTCTATCGATCATATCTGCATAATATGATTAACAATATGAGTTAGATTGATAATAATAAGTGTAATAAGTATAGTAATTATCATTCTACCGATCATATAAACATAATATGGCTAATAATATGAGTTAGATTGCGAGCAGTGAGTGTAATAAGTATAGTAATTGTCGTTCTATCGATCATATAAGCATAATATGGCTAATAATATGAGTTAGATTGATAATAATAAGAGTAAAAAGTATAGTAATTGTCGTTCTATCGATCATATCTGCATAATATGGTTAATAATATGAGGTGGATTGATAACAGTGAGTGTAATAAGTATAGTAATTGTCGTTCTATCGATCATATAAGCACAATATGGCTAATAATATGAGTTCCATTGATAATAATAAGAGTAATAAGTATAGTAATTGTCGTTCTATCGATCATATAAGCACAATATGGCTAATAATATGAGTTCCATTGATAATAATAAGAGTAATAAGTATAGTAATTGTCGTTCTATCGATCATATAAGCATAATGTGGCTAATAATATGAGTTAGATTGATAATAATAAGAGAAGTAAGTATAGTGATTGTCGTTCTATCGATCATATAAGCATAATATGGCTAATAATATGAGTTAGATTGATAACAATAAGAGTAATGAGTATAGTAATTGTCGTTCTATCGATCATATAAGCATAATATGGCTAATAATATGAGTTAGATTGATAATAATAAGAGTAAAAAGTATAGTAATTGTCGTTCTATCGATCATATCTGCATAATATGATTAACAATATGAGTTAGATTGATAATAATAAGAGTAATGAGTATAGTAATTGTCGTTCTATCGATCATATCTGCATAATATGGTTAATAATATGAGTTGGATTGATAACAGTGAGTGTAATAAGTATAGTAATTGTCGTTCTATCGATCATATAAGCATAATATGGCTAATAATATGAGTTAGGTTGATAACAATAAGAGTAATGAGTATAGAAATTGTCGTTCTATCGATCATATAAGCATAATATGGCTAATAATATGAGTTAGATTGATAAAAATAAGAGTAAAAAGTATAGTAATTGTCGTTCTATCGATCATATCTGCATAATATGGTTAATAATATGAGGTGGATTGATAACAGTGAGTGTAATAAGTATAGTAATTGTCGTTCTATCGATCATATAAGCACAATATGGCTAATAATATGAGTTCCATTGATAATAATAAGAGTAATAAGTATAGTAATTGTCGTTCTATCGATCATATAAGCACAATATGGCTAATAATATGAGTTCCATTAATAATAATAAGAGTAAAAAGTATAGTAATTGTCGTTCTATCGATCATATCTGCATAATATGGTTAATAATATGAGTTAGATTGATAGCAGTGAGTGTAATAAGTATAGTAATTGTCGTTCTATCGATCATATAAGCATAATATGGCTAATAATATGAGTTAGATTGATAACAGTGAGTGTAATAAGTATAGTAATTGTCGTTCTATCGATCATATAAGCATAATATGGCGAATAATATGAGGTAGATTGATAAAAATAAGAGTAATGAGTATAGTAATTGTAGTTCTATCGATCATATCTGCATAATATGATTAATAATATGAGTTAGATTGATAATAATAAGAGTAATAAGTATAGTAATTGTCGTTCTATCGATCATATAAGCATAATATGGCTAATAATATGAGTTAGATTGATAACAGTGAGAGTAATAAGTATAGTAATTATCGTTCTATCGATCATATAAGCATAATATGGCTAATAATATGAGTTAGAATGTTAATAATAAGAGTAATAAGTATAGTAATTGTAGTTCTATCGATCATATCTGCATAATATGATTAATAATATGAGTTAGATTGATAATAGTGAGTGTAATAAGTATAGTAATTGTCGTACTATCGATCATATAAGCATAATATGGCTAATAATATGAGTTAGATTGATAATAATAAGAGTAAAAAGTATAGTAATGGTCGTTCTATCGATCATATCATCATAATATGGTTAATAATATGAGGTGGATTGATAACAGTGAGTGTAATAAGTATAGTAATTGTCGTTCTATCGATCATGTAAGCATAATATGGTTAATAATATGAGTTAGATTGATAACAGTGAGTGTAATAAGTATAGTAATTGTCGTTCTATCGATCATATAAGCATAATATGGCGAATAATATGAGGTAGATTGATAAAAATAAGAGAAATGAGTATAGTAATTGTAGTTCTATCGATCATATCTGCATAATATGATTAACAATATGAGTTAGATTGATAATAATAAGTGTAATAAGTATAGTAATTATCATTCTACCGATCATATAAACATAATATGGCTAATAATATGAGTTAGATTGCGAGCAGTGAGTGTAATAAGTATAGTAATTGTCGTTCTATCGATCATATAAGCATAATATGGCTAATAATATGAGTTAGATTGATAATAATAAGAGTAAAAAGTATAGTAATTGTCGTTCTATCGATCATATCTGCATAATATGGTTAATAATATGAGGTGGATTGATAACAGTGAGTGTAATAAGTATAGTAATTGTCGTTCTATCGATCATATAAGCACAATATGGCTAATAATATGAGTTCCATTGATAATAATAAGAGTAATAAGTATAGTAATTGTCGTTCTATCGATCATATAAGCACAATATGGCTAATAATATGAGTTCCATTGATAATAATAAGAGTAATAAGTATAGTAATTGTCGTTCTATCGATCATATAAGCATAATGTGGCTAATAATATGAGTTAGATTGATAATAATAAGAGAAGTAAGTATAGTGATTGTCGTTCTATCGATCATATAAGCATAATATGGCTAATAATATGAGTTAGATTGATAACAATAAGAGTAATGAGTATAGTAATTGTCGTTCTATCGATCATATAAGCATAATATGGCTAATAATATGAGTTAGATTGATAATAATAAGAGTAAAAAGTATAGTAATTGTCGTTCTATCGATCATATCTGCATAATATGATTAACAATATGAGTTAGATTGATAATAATAAGAGTAATGAGTATAGTAATTGTCGTTCTATCGATCATATCTGCATAATATGGTTAATAATATGAGTTGGATTGATAACAGTGAGTGTAATAAGTATAGTAATTGTCGTTCTATCGATCATATAAGCATAATATGGCTAATAATATGAGTTAGGTTGATAACAATAAGAGTAATGAGTATAGAAATTGTCGTTCTATCGATCATATAAGCATAATATGGCTAATAATATGAGTTAGATTGATAAAAATAAGAGTAAAAAGTATAGTAATTGTCGTTCTATCGATCATATCTGCATAATATGGTTAATAATATGAGGTGGATTGATAACAGTGAGTGTAATAAGTATAGTAATTGTCGTTCTATCGATCATATAAGCACAATATGGCTAATAATATGAGTTCCATTGATAATAATAAGAGTAATAAGTATAGTAATTGTCGTTCTATCGATCATATAAGCACAATATGGCTAATAATATGAGTTCCATTAATAATAATAAGAGTAAAAAGTATAGTAATTGTCGTTCTATCGATCATATCTGCATAATATGGTTAATAATATGAGGTGGATTGATAACAGTGAGTGTAATAAGTATAGTAATTGTCGTTCTATCGATCATATAAGCATAATATGGTTAATAATATGAGTTAGATTGATAACAGTGAGTGTAATAAGTATAGTAATTGTCGTTCTATCGATCATATAAGCATAATATGGCGAATAATATGAGGTAGATTGATAAAAATAAGAGAAATGAGTATAGTAATTGTAGTTCTATCGATCATATCTGCATAATATGATTAACAATATGAGTTAGATTGATAATAATAAGTGTAATAAGTATAGTAATTATCATTCTACCGATCATATAAACATAATATGGCTAATAATATGAGTTAGATTGCGAGCAGTGAGTGTAATAAGTATAGTAATTGTCGTTCTATCGATCATATAAGCATAATATGGCTAATAATATGAGTTAGATTGATAATAGTGAGTGTAATAAGTATAGTAATTGTCGTACTATCGATCATCTAAGCATAATATGGCTAATAATATGAGTTAGATTGATAATAATAAGAGTAATGAGTATAGTAATTGTCGTTCTATCGATCATATAAGCATAATATGGCTAATAATATGAGTTAGATTGATAATAATAAGAGTAATGAGTATAGTAATTGTCGTTCTATCGATCATATAAGCATAATATGGCTAATAATATGAGTTAGAGTGATAATAATAAGAGAAATAAGTATAGTAATTGTCGTTCTATCGATCATATAAGCATAATATGGCTAATAATATGAGTTAGATTGATAATAATAAGAGTAATGAGTATAGTAATTGTCGTTCTATCGATCATATAAGCATAATATGGCTAATAATATGAGTTAGATTGATAATAATAAGAGTAAAAAGTATAGTAATTGTCGTTCTATCGATCATATCTGCATAATATGGTTAATAATATGAGGTGGATTGATAACAGTGAGTGTAATAAGTATAGTAATTGTCGTTCTATCGATCATATAAGCACAATATGGCTAATAATATGAGTTCCATTGATAATAATAAGAGTAATAAGTATAGTAATTGTCGTTCTATCGATCATAGAAGCACAATATGGCTAATAATATGAGTTCCATTGATAATAATAAGAGTAATAAGTATAGTAATTGTCGTTCTATCGATCATAGAAGCACAATATGGCTAATAATATGAGTTCCATTGATAATAATAAGAGTAATAAGTATAGTAATTGTCGTTCTATCGATCATATCTGCATAATATGATTAATAATATGAGTTAGATTGATAATAATAAGAGTAATAAGTATAGTAATTGTCGTTCTATCGATCATATCTGCATACCATGGCTAATAATATGAGTTCCATTGATAATAATAAGAGTAAAAAGTGTAGTAATTGTCGTTCTATCGATCATACCTGCATAACATGGTTAATAATATGAGTTAGATTGATAATAATAAGAATAATAAGTATAGTAATTATCATTCTACCGATCATATAAACATAATATGGTTAATAATATGAGTTAGATTGATAGCAGTAAGTGTAATAAGTATAGTAATTGTCGTTCTATCGATCATATAAGCATAATATGGCTAATAATATGAGTTAGATTGATAATAATAAGAGAAATAAGTATAGTAATTGTCGTTCTATCGATCATATAAGCATAATATGGCTAATAATATGAGTTAGATTGATAATAATAAGAGTAATGAGTATAGTAATTGTCGTTCTATCGATCATATAAGCATAATATGGCTAATAATATGAGTTAGATTGATAATAATAAGAGTAATGAGTATAGTAATTGTCGTTCTATCGATCATATAAGCATAACATGGCTAATAATATGAGTTCCATTGATAATAATAAGAGTAATAAGTATAGTAATTGTCGGTCTATCGATCATATCTGCATAACATGGTTAATAATATGAGTTAGATTGATAATAGTGAGTGTAATAAGTGTAGTAATTGTCGTTCTATCGATCATATAAGCATAATATGGCTAATAATATGAGTTAGATTGATAACAGTGAGTGTAATAAGTATAGTAATTGTCGTTCTATCGATCATATAAGCATAATGTGGCGAATAGTATGAGGTAGATTGATAAAAATAAGAGTAATGAGTATAGTAATTGTAGTTCTATCGATCATATCTGCATAATATGATTAACAATATGAGTTAGATTGATAATAATAAGAGTAATAAGTATAGTAATTATCATTCTACCGATCATATAAACATAATATGGCTAATAATATGAGTTAGATTGCGAGCAGTGAGTGTAATAAGTATAGTAATTGTCGTTCTATCGATCATATAAGCATAATATGGCTAATAATATGAGTTAGATTGATAATAATAAGAGAAATAAGTATAGTAATTGTCGTTCTATCGATCATACAAGCATAATATGGCTAATAATATGAGTTAGATTGATAATAATAAGTGTAATAAGTATAGTAATTATCGTTCTATCGATCATACCTGCATAACATGGTTAATAATATGAGTTAGATTGATAATAGTGAGTGTAATAAGTATAGTAATTGTCGTTCTATCGATCATATAAGCATAATATGGCTAATAATATGAGTTAGATTGATAGCAGTGAGTGTAATATGTATAGTAATTGTCGTTCTATCGATCATATAAGCATAATATGGCTAATAATATGAGTTAGATTGATAATAGTGAGTGTAATAAGTATAGTAATTGTCGTTCTATCGGTCATATAACCATAATATGGCTAATAATATGAGTTAGATTGATAATAGTGAGTGTAATAAGTATAGTAATTGTCGTCATTTCGATCATATAAGCATAATATGGCTAATAATATGAGTTAGATTGATAATAATAAGAGTAATGAGTATAGTAATTGTCGCTCTATCGATCATATCTGCATAATATGGTTAATAATATGAATTAGATTGATAATAATAAGAATAATAAGTATAGTAATTATCATTCTACCGATCATATAAACATAATATGGTTAATAATATGAGTTAGATTGATAGCAGTAAGTGTAATAAGTATAGTAATTGTCGTTCTATCGATCATATAAGCATAATATGGCTAATAATATGAGTTAGATTGATAATAATAAGAGAAATAAGTATAGTAATTGTCGTTCTATCGATCATATAAGCATAATATGGCTAATAATATGAGTTAGATTGATAATAATAAGAGTAATGAGTATAGTAATTGTCGTTCTATCGATCATATAAGCATAATATGGCTAATAATATGAGTTAGATTGATAATAATAAGAGTAATGAGTATAGTAATTGTCGTTCTATCGATCATATAAGCATAACATGGCTAATAATATGAGTTCCATTGATAATAATAAGAGTAATAAGTATAGTAATTGTCGGTCTATCGATCATATCTGCATAACATGGTTAATAATATGAGTTAGATTGATAATAGTGAGTGTAATAAGTATAGTAATTGTCGTTCTATCGATCATATAAGCATAATATGGCTAATAATATGAGTTAGATTGATAACAGTGAGTGTAATAAGTATAGTAATTGTCGTTCTATCGATCATATAAGCATAATGTGGCGAATAATATGAGGTAGATTGATAAAAATAAGAGTAATGAGTATAGTAATTGTAGTTCTATCGATCATATCTGCATAATATGATTAACAATATGAGTTAGATTGATAATAATAAGAGTAATAAGTATAGTAATTATCATTCTACCGATCATATAAACATAATATGGCTAATAATATGAGTTAGATTGATAGCAGTGAGTGTAATAAGTATAGTAATTGTCGTTCTATCGATCATATAAGCATAATATGGCTAATAATATGAGTTAGATTGATAACAGTGAGTGTAATAAGTATAGTAATTGTCGTTCTACCGATCATATAAGCATAATATGGCGAATAATATGAGGTAGATTGATAAAAATAAGAGTAATGAGTATAGTAATTGTAGTTCTATCGATCATATCTGCATAATATGATTAATAATATGAGTTAGATTGATAATAATAAGAGTAATAAGTATAGTAATTGTCGTTCTATCGATCATATAAGCATAATATGGCTAATAATATGAGTTAGATTGATAACAGTGAGAGTAATAAGTATAGTAATTGTCGTTCTATCGATCATATAAGCATAATATGGCTAATAATATGAGTTAGAATGTTAA